>NC_090326.1:169098680-169217934 GCF_035084215.1 Heptranchias perlo | reverse complement strand
TCCCAAGAAGCTGGGGGTCAATTGGAACTTTCAGAACTGAGATTGATAGATTTTTCTTGAGTGAGGGTATTAAGGGTTACGGAACGAGGCGGGTGAATGGAGTTCAGATACAGATCAGCCATGATCTAATTGAATGGCGGAACAGGCTGGAAGGGCTGAATGGCCTCCTCCTGTTCCTAATGTAGTGTCCACCCCCAGCTGACTCAGCTCAGACCAGAAGTAGAATCTAAAGCCTTCCTGGTCTGTGCAGCTCGAAACCACATCAGCTCAGCCATCAGAGGCAAATGACTACATCGACGTCACTGACCCATTCTCACTGGAGTGTTCCATCGAATTGCGAGATGTAAAAAGCCCAAGGCCCATCAAGTTCACCTTCTATCCCACGATACAACGGCAATGGGGTTGCTGATTAATCAGAGCAATCAGTCTCTTATCAGTTGCAGAGTGCTGTTAGTATTTGTGTATTGCACCCTGAGGGCTGCAGTCACTTGGCAGTGCACAGACCGATTCATGTGGCATTGAATTACCCACTTGTTAATAATGCATTGAAGGGAGAAAGGATATAAAATCAGAAAATAGACGATCAAGAGTCTGGTGTGGTGACAGCTTCGCGAAGGCTGGTCATCACCACCATATTTATGTACATGTCTGCTCACGGTACAATTGGCAGCACTGTATAAAAACAGTGGGTGTTCACCTTTCTTTGGGCTGAGGTGGCTGGAGTAGGAGTAAGGCAGTGCAGTCCTCTGGAACCAAGTGGAGATTATTGTTCATTTATTTCAATCTGACTGTTACATGTGGAATTCTATTATATTATGGTCAGGGGGATATAATTATAGCTGTGATAGAAGTGTACGTCACTGGGAACTTGGCTTGTGCAAACATGGTCAACCTGTCCATCTGAGTTTGAGTTAAACTGTAATTGTCCCTATCTCTCCCTTTCTTCCCCCCCCCTTTCTCTTCCCCCCCCCCCTTTCTCTTCCCCCCCCCCCTTTCTCTTCCCCCCCCCCTTTCTCTTCCCCCCCCTTTGTCTTCCCCCCCCCTTTCTCTTCCCCCCCCCCTTTCTCTTCCCCCCCCCCCCTTTCTCTTCCCCCCCCCTTTCTCTTCCCCCCCCCCCTTTCTCTTCCCCCCCCCCTTTCTCTTCCCCCCCCCCTTTCTCTTCCCCCCCCCCCCTTTCTCTTCCCCCCCCCCTTTCTCTTCCCCCCCCCCTTTCTCTTCCCCCCCCCTTTCTCTTCCCCCCCCCCCTTTCTCTTCCCCCCCCCCTTTCTCTTCCCCCCCCCTTTCTCTTCCCCCCCCCCTTTCTCTTCCCCCCCCCTTTCTCTTCCCCCCCCCCCTTTCTCTTCCCCCCCCCCCTTTCTCTTCCCCACCCCCCCTTTCTCTCCCCCCCCCCCTTTCTCTTCCCCCCCCCCCCTTTCTCTTCCCCCCCCCTTTCTCTTCCCCCCCCCTTTCTCTTCCCCCCCCCTTTCTCTTCCCCCCCCCTTTCTCTTCCCCCCCCCTTTCTCTTCCCCCCCCTTTCTCTTCCCCCCCCCTTTCTCTTCCCCCCCCCCTTTCTCTTCCCCCCCCCTTTCTCTTCCCCCTCCCTTTCTCTTCCCCCCCCCTTTCTCTTCCCCCCCCTTTCTCTTCCCCCCCCTTTCTCTTCCCCCCCCCTTTCTCTTCCCCCCCCCTTTCTCTTTCCCCCCCCCCCTTTCTCTTTCCCCCCCCCTTTCTCTTTCCCCCCCCTTTCTCTTTCCCCCCCTTTCTCTTTCCCCCCCCCTTTCTCTTTCCCCCCCCTTTCTCTTCCCCCCCCCCTTTCTCTTCCCCCCCCCCTTTCTCTTCCCCCCCCCCTTTCTCTTCCCCCCCCCCTTTCTCTTCCCCCCCCCCCTTTCTCTTCCCCCCCCTTTCTCTTCCCCCCCCCTTTCTCTTCCCCCCCCCTTTCTCTTCCCCCCCCCCCCTTTCTCTTCCCCCCCCCTTTCTCTTCCCCCCCCCTTTCTCTTCCCCCCCCCCTTTCTCTTCCCCCCCCTTTCTCTTCCCCCCCCCTTTCTCTTCCCCCCCTTTCTCTTCCCCCCCCCTTTCTCTTCCCCCCCTTTCTCTTCCCCCCCTTTCTCTTCCCCCCCCTTTCCTCTTCCCCCCCCTTTCTCTTCCCCCCCCTTTCTCTTCCCCCCCCTTTCTCTTCCCCCCCCTTTCTCTTCCCCCCCCTTTCTCTTCCCCCCCCTTTCTCTTCCCCCCCCTTTCTCTTCCCCCCCCTCCCTTTCTCTCCCCCCCCCCCCCTCCCTTTCTCTTCCCCTCCCCCCCCCCCCTCCCCTTTCTCTTCCCCTCCCCCCCCCCCCTCCCTTTCTCTTCCCCCCCCCCCTCCCTTTCTCTTCCCCCCCCCCCCCTCCCTTTCTCTTCCCCCCCCCCCCCCTCCCTTTCTCTTCCCCCCCCCCCCCCTCCCTTTCTCTTCCCCCCCCCCCTCCCTTTCTCTTCCCCCCCCCCCCCCTCCCTTTCTCTTTCCCAGCCCCTTGGATTTTCAAAAGGCATTCGATAAGGTGCCACATAAAAGGTTGTTATGCAAGATGTGGGGTTGGAGGTAATATATTAGCACGGATAGAGGATTGGTTAATGGACAGAAAACGGAGAATACGGATAAATGGGTCATTCTCAGGTTGTCAGGCTGTAACTAGTGGGGTGCCACAAGGATCGGTGCTTGGGCCTCAGCTATTTACAATCTACATTAATGACTTAGATGAAGGGACCGAGTGTAATGTATCCAAGTTTGCTGGTGATACAAAGCTAGGTGGGAAAGTAAGCTGTGAGGAGGACGCAAAGAGGCTCCAAAGGGATATAGACAGGTTAAGTGAGTGGGCGAGAAGATGGTAGATGGAGTATAATGTGGGGAAATGTGCGGTTATTCACTGTGGTCATGGGAGAAACTATTAAATGTTGGTGTTCAGAGAGACTTGGGTGTCCTGGTACAAAAAGTAGTATGCAGGTACAGCAGGCAATTAGGAAAGCAAATGGCATGTTGGCCTTTATTGCAAACGGTTTTAGGGTACAAGAGTAAGGAAGTCTTACTACAATTATGCAGGGCATTGGTGAGACCTCACCTGGCGTATAGTGTACAGTTTTGGTCTCCTTATCTAAGCAATGAAGGTTCACTAGATTGATTCCTGGGATGAGAGGATTGGCCTATGAGAGATTGAGTAAAATGGGCCTGGAGTTTAGAAGAATGAGAGGTGATCTAATTGAAACATATAAGATTCTGAGGGGGCTTGACAGGGAATAGGCTGAGAGTCTAGAACTAGAGGGCATAGTATCAGGATAAGGGGTCGGCCATTTAAGACTGAGATGAGGAGGAATTTCTTCCCGCAGAGACCATGAGACCATAAGAGATCGGAGCAGGAGTAGGCCATTCGGCCCCTCGAGCCTGCTCCGCCATTCAATGAGATCATGGCTGATCTGATTTTTACCTCAACTCCACTTTCCCACCTTTTCCCCATATCCTTTGACTCCCTTGCTGATCAAAAATTTGTCTAACTCAGCCTTGAATGTATTCAGTGACTCAGCCTCCACAGCTTTTTGGGGTAAAGAATTCCAAAAATTCACGACCCTCTGGGAGAAGAAATTCCTCCTCATTTCCGTCTTAAACGGGCGACCCCTTATTCTGAGACTATGCCCCTAGTTTTAGATTCCCCCATGAGGAGTAACATCCTCTCAGCATCTACCCTATCGAGTCCCCTCAGAATCTTATATGTTTCAATAAAGTCTCCTATCATTCTTCTAAACTCCTGTTCAAGCTTTCCTCATAAGACAACCCTTCCATACCCGGAATCTACCTAGTGAACCTTCTCTGAACTGCCTCCAATGCAAGTATGTCCTTCCTCAAATAAGGGCACCAGAACTGTACACAGTACTCCAGGTGTGGTCTCACCAGCACCCTGTACAGTTGTAGCATGACTTCCCTGCTTTTATATTCCATCCCCCTAGAAATAAAGGCCAATATTCCGTTTGCCTTCCGGATTACCTGCTGCACCTGTGTGTTGACTTTTTTGTGTTTCATGTACGAGGACACCCAGATCCCTCTGTACCGCAGCATTTTGTAGTATTTCTCCATTCAAATAATATTTTGCTTTTTTATTTTTCCTCCCAAAGGGGATGACTTCACATTTTCCCACATTAGATTCCATCTGCCAAATGTTTGCCCATTCGCTTAACCTGTCAATATCCCTTTGCAGACACTTTGTGAGGGTTGTGATTCTTTGGAATTTTCTACCCCAGGAGGCTGTGGATGCTGAGTCGTTGAATATATTCAAGGCTGAGACTGACAGATTTCTCGACTCTGGGGGAATCAAAGGATATGGGGTTCGGGCAGGAAAATGGAGTTGAGGTTGAAGATCAGCCATGATCTTATTGAATGGCGGAGCTGGCTCGAGGGGCCGTATGGCCTACTCCTCCTATTTCTTATGTTCTCTCCCTCCCTCCCTCCCGCGCTCCCTCTCTCTTTTCCCCCCCCCTCCCTCCCGCCCACTTCCTCTCCCCTCCCCCTTTACGTCCACCTGAGAGGGCAGACAGGGCCTCAGTTTAACCTCTCATCTTAAAAAAGGCACCTCCGACAGTGCAGCACTCCCTCAGTACAGGCGCATGGATTGTCGGCATGGATTGTGTGCTCAAGGACTGGAGTGGAATTCAAACCCGTGACCTTTTGACTCGGGCGAGAGTGCTACCCACTGAGTCACAGCTCACACCTTGATTTACTCGATAACCAACACTTTAGCTGGTGTTATGCGTTTGCTTTGTTGTTTAGTTTTGATCAATGTTGCCTCCTCTGCAGCAAGTTCTGCCACTGCTCAACAGAACCACACCTCGTCAACAGGAGCCACGTTACAGTTGACTCGGCCAGTGACGGAGGGGGCGACGGGAACAGAACCGAGAGCCGGGCCAGACACCCTAAGACCAGGAATGGACGTCTCCAAAACAGGTAAAGCCCTGGTCAAACCCCATCTGGAGTAACTGCGTTCAGTTCTGGGCACCGCAACTCAGGAAGGATATATTGGCCTTGGAGGGGGTGCAGCGCAGATTCACCAGAATTATACCGGGGCTCAAAGGGTTAAATTATGAGGAGAGGTTGCATAGACTAGGCTTGTATTCCCTCGAGTGTAGAAGATTAAGGGATGATTTGATCAAGGTGTTTAAAATGTTTCAAGGATTTGATCGGGTAGATAGAGAGAAACTATTTCCTCTGGTGGGAGAGTCCAGAACAAGGGGGCATAACCTTAAAATTAGAGCTCGGCTGTTCAGGGGTGATGTCAGGAAGCACTTCTTCACACAAAGGGGAGTGGAAATCTGGAACTCTCTTCCCCCAAAAGCTGCTGAGGCTGGGGGTCAATTGGAGCTTTCAAAACGAGATCGATAGATTTTTGTTAGGCAAGGGTATTAAGGGTTATGGAATCAAGGAGGGTAAATGGCGTTAAGCTACAGATCAGCCGTGATCTAATTGAATGTCAGAACAGGCTCGAGGGGCTGAATGGCCTCCTCCTGTTCCCATGCTCCTAGGTAAAGCTCTTGTTGTGTTGTCACAAAGCATTCTAAAAGGGACTGAGTGGTGCAGTTGCCTAACACGCTCTCCTTTCAACGCTGGGATTTGAATGCGAGTCCAGGACAAATTGGTTAGATGAAAGTGCTCCCTCTTCTCCGCCTGCCTTACGGGTTACAAGTAACGTGAATTTGACATACCCTTGATCTGGTCCACAGTGGGTGTGGGTGTTTGTAAACTGGACACTAATTATTACTGCCTCACAGTGTAGGAAATGGAAATGTCATATTGAGTCATTCGGGGCTCTCTTCTGAGTTTAACATTAAGCGACAGTGCAGAGGGAGCTTTACTCTGTATCTAACCCTGTACCTGCCCTGGGAGTGTTTGATGGGACAGTGTAGAGGGAGCTTTACTCTGTATCTAACCCGTGCTGTACCTGCCCTGGGAGTGTTTGATGGGACAGTGTAGAGGGAGCTTTACTCTGTATCTAACCCGTGCTGTACCTGCCCTGGGAGTGTTTGATGGGACAGTGTAGAGGGAGCTTTACTCTGTATCTAACCCGTGCTGTACCTGCCCTGGGAGTGTTTGATGGGACAGTGTAGAGGGAGCTTTACTCTGTATCTAACCCTGTACCTGCCCTGGGAGTGTTTGATGATGACGATGGTAATCTTGATCCTGGATTTATTGATCATGTCAACTATGCTTTTGTTTGCTTCCAATTCCAGAAGATCTGATTCTACGACTCGCCCAGGCGATAGAAGCGGGCGATACCGCCTTGTCATCTGAGTGTGCCGTAACTTTAGCGCAGCAGAAAGTGTGTCTCGGTGTCCGACTGAAGGAGACGGCCTATCCCACCCGGCAGATCAGGTAACTATTATTTCATAGTGCGATGCCTTGTCCATAGAGCAACACCGATCAATGATAAAGAAAGATTTGTATTTCTGCAGCGCCTTTCACAACCTCAGGGTGTCCTAAAGTGCTTTTAAACCAATGAAGTACTTTTTTGAAGTGTAGTCACTGTTGTAATGTAGGAAACGCGGCAGCCAATTTACGCACAGCAAGATCCCACAAACAGCAATGTGATAAATGACCAGATAATCTGTTTTTAGTGATGTTGGTTGTGGGATAAATGTTGGCCTGGGCACCAGGGAGAACTCCCCCTGCTCTTCTTCCAAAAGTGGCCGTGGATCTTTCACATCCACCTGAGAGAGCAAACGGAGCCTCAGTTTAACGTCTCATCCGATAGGCGGCACCTCCGACAGTGCGGCGCTCCCTCAGTACTGACCCTCCGACAGTGCGGCGCTCCCTCAGTACTGACCCTCCGACAGTGCGGCGCTCCCTCAGTACTGACCCTCCGACAGTGCGGCGCTCCCTCAGTACTGACCCTCCGACAGTGCGGCGCTCCCTCAGTACTGACCCTCCGACAGTGCGGCGCTCCCTCAGTACTGACCCTCCGACAGTGCGGCGCTCCCTCAGTACTGACCCTCCGACAGTGCGGCGCTCCCTCAGTACTGACCCTCCGACAGTGCGGCGCTCCCTCAGTACTGACCCTCCGACAGTGCGGCGCTCCCTCAGTACTGACCCTCCGACAGTGCGGCGCTCCCTCAGTACTGACCCTCCGACAGTGCGGCGCTCCCTCAGTACTGACCCTCCGATAGTGCGGCGCTCCCTCAGTACTGACCCTCCGACAGTGCGGCGCTCCCTCAGTACTGACCCTCCGACAGTGCGGCGCTCCCTCAGTACTGACCCTCCGACAGTGCGGCGCTCCCTCAGTACTGACCCTCCGACAGTGCGGCGCTCCCTCAGTACTGACCCTCCGACAGTGCGGCGCTCCCTCAGTACTGACCCTCCGACAGTGCGGCGCTCCCTCAGTACTGACCCTCCGACAGTGCGGCGCTCCCTCAGTACTGACCCTCCGACAGTGCGGCGCTCCCTCAGTACTGACCCTCCGACAGTGCGGCGCTCCCTCAGTACTGACCCTCCGACAGTGCGGCGCTCCCTCAGTACTGACCCTCCGACAGTGCGGCGCTCCCTCAGTACTGCAGTGGGAGTGTCAGCCTGGATTATAGGCTTGCCTCTGAGTCAGAAGATTGTGGGTTCGAGAGTGCTACCCACTGAGCCAAGGCCGACACTTGGTCAAACAGGTAGACTTGTGGGAGCTTGCAGTTCGCAAATTAGCTGACAGTGACCATAATATTTTCTTGGTTGCCTCATTTCTAGCTTGAGGGAGCTTCTGTGATGACACAACTGGTGAGAGTAGTGTAAAACTGAGCCATACAGCCCCAGGAAATCCCAGATTTAGTTACAGGTCTGTGTTGTATTAGATCGTCTCAACCTAGGTACTGGTTAATGCACCTGCCCTGGGAGTGTTTGATGGGACAGTGTAGAGGGAGCTTTACTCTGTATCTAACTGTGGTGTATTTGACTTGGGAGAGTTTGATGGAGACATATCGAGGTGGCTTTACATATAACGGCAATGTATGTGATTTTGGGAGTGTATTTCAACTGAGATTCAGTTTAATAGAGATAGAATCATAGAAGTTACAACATGGAAACAGGCCCTTCGGCCCAACATGTCCATGTCGCCCAGTTTATACCACTAAGCTAGTCCCAATTGCCTGCACTTGGCCCATATCCCTCTATACCCATCTTACCCATGTAACTGTCCAAATGCTTTTTAAAAGACAAAATTGTACCCGCCTCTACTACTGCCTCTGGCAGCTCGTTCCAGACACTCACCACCCTTTGAGTGAAAAAATTGCCCCTCTGGACCCTTTTGTATCTCTCCCCTCTCACCTTAAATCTATGCCCCCTCGTTATAGACTCCCCTACCTTTGGGAAAAGATTTTGACTATCGACCTTATCTATGCCCCTCATTATTTTATAGACTACTATAAGATCACCCCTTAACCTCCTACTCTCCAGGGAAAAAAGTCCCAGTCTGTCTAACCTCTCCCTATAAGTCAAACCATCAAGTCCCGGTAGCATCCTAGTAAATCTTTTCTGCACTCTTTCTAGTTTAATAATATCCTTTCTATAATAGGGTGACCAGAACTGTACACAGTATTCCAAGTGTGGCCTCACCAATGCCATGTACAACTTCAACAAGACATCCCAACTCCTGCATTCAATGTTCTGACCAATGAAACCAAGCATGCCAAATGCCTTCTTCACCACCCTATCCACCTGTGACTCCACTTTCAAGGAGCTATGAACCTGTACTCCCAGATCTCTTTGTTCTATAACTCTCCCCAACGCCCTACCATTAACGGAGTAGGTCCTGGCCCGATTCGATCTACCAAAATGCATCACCTCACATTTATCTAAATTAAACTCCATCTGCCATTCATCGGCCCACTGGCCCAATTTATCAAGATCCCGTTGCAATCCTAGATAACCTTCTTCACTGTCCACAATGCCACCAATCTTGGTGTCATCTGCAAACTTACTAACCATGCCTCCTAAATTCTCATCCAAATCATTAATATAAATAACAAATAACAGCGGACCCAGCACCGATCCCTGAGGCACACCGCTGGACACAGGCATCCAGTTTGAAAAACAACCCTCTACAACCGCCCTCTGTCTTCTGTCGTCACGCCAATTTTGTATCCAATTGGCTACCTCACCTTGGGTCCCGTGAGATTTAACCTTATGTAACAACCTACCATGCGGTACCTTGTCAAAGGCTTTGCTGAAGTCCATGTAGACCACGTCTACTGCACAGCCCTCATCTATCTTCTTGGTTACCCCTTCAAAAAACTCAATCAAATTCATGAGACATGATTTTCCTCTCACAAAAACCATGCTGACTGTTCCTAATTAGTCCCTGCCTCTCCAAATGCCTGTAGATCCTGTCCCTCAGAATACCCTCTAACAACTTACCCACTACAGATGTCAGGCTCACCGGTCTGTAGTTCCCAGGCTTTTCCCTGCCGCCCTTCTTAAACAAAGGCACAACATTTGCTACCCTCCAATCTTCAGGCACCTCACCTGTAACGGTGGATGATTCAAATATCTCTGCTAGGGGACCCGCAATTTCCTTCCTAACCTCCCACAACGTCCTGGGATACATTTCATCAGGTCCCGGAGATTTATCTACCTTGATGCGTGTTAAGACTTCCAGCACCTCCCCCTCTGTAATATGTACAGTCCTCAAGACATCACTATTTATTTCCCCAAGTTCCCTAACATCCATGCCTTTCTCAACCGTAAATACCGATGTGAAATATTCATTCAGGATCTCACCCATCTCTTGTGGTTCCGCACATAGATGACCTTGTTGATCCTTAAGAGGCCCTACTCTCTCCCTAGTTACTCTTTTTGATGGGTTTTGATAGAGTAAATAAAGAGACGCTGTTTCCACTGGGAGAAAGGTCAGTAACCAGAGGGGAGATGAGGTGAAATATTTTATGCAGCGAGTTGTGATCTGGAATGCACTGCCTGAAAGGGTAGTGAAAGCATTTAATAGTAACTTTCAAAAGGGAATTGGATAAATAATTGAAATGGAAAAATTTACAGGGCTATGGGGAAAGGGCAGGGGTGTGGGTCTAATTAGATAGCTCTTTCAAAGAGCCAGCACAGGCATGCTGGGCCGAATGGCCTCCTGCTGTGTGCCGTATCATTCTATGAAAACTGGTTTAGAAAATGGCTGGAACAGCACAAAGTGCGGAAGGTTTTGCATTGCCTGGAACGTTCCTGTCCGGTTTGGGGTGAGGTGGGTGACAGATCCTGTTTCAAGCCTTGTTTCCCCCTCTTATTTCCCTTCAGTGTGAGAGTCGGAGTGGAAGATGCCACCTCTTCTGCCACTATTGTCATGAAGGTCTTTCCCTATGCAACCGTCTCCACGTTAAAGCAGCAGGTAACTAAATGCTTTCTAACGTAATAAAGGCGCAGCGCTGAGGAACAGATCGGTTACTCTGAGGGTGAACGACACTCGCAGCGTGAACCCACAAGGCCGCTGCTTTGACCCGGTTTAGCTGTGCCTGGCCGAGGCGGAGGTTGGCGCCTGCGGTTTGGCCTCTGCGCCCTGGGTCTAGGAAGGGGAAATAAAACACCAGGCTTGGAGAAGGTGCAAAAAAAGATTTGCTCGGTTGCTACCAGAACTGAGAGGTTATACTTATCAGGAAAGGCTGAACAGGCTGGGGCTCTTTCTCTAGAAAAGAGAATTGTAAACAATTTTACAACACCAAGTTATAGTCCAGCAATTTTATTTTAAATTCACAAGCTTTCGGAGATTTTCTCCTTCCTCAGGCAAATGGAGATTTTCTCCTTCCTCAGGCAAAAACATTTGCCTGAGGAAGGAGAAAATCTCCGAAAGCTTGTGAATTTAAAATAAAATTGCTAGAAAAGAGAAGACTGAGGGGTGACCTGATAGAGGTCTTTAAAATAATGAAAGGGTTTGATAGGGTAGACGTAGAGAAGATGTCTCCACTTGTGGGGGAGACTAGAACTAGGGGCCATAAATATAAGAGAGTCACTAATAAATCCAATAGGGAATTCAGGAGAAACTTCTTTACGTTTAAGGGGAAGCTAAATAAACAAATGAGGGAGAAAGGAATAGAAGGATTTGCTGATGGGGTGAGATGAAGTAGGGAGGGAGGAGGTTCGTGTGGAGCATAAACACCAGCATGGACCTGTTGGGCCGAATGGCCTGTTTCTGTGCTGCACGTTCTGTGTAATTCCCACTGGTGATTGCTGCCCATTTGCCCCTGTTAGAGATTGTTGGGTGAAACTAGGTTGAGATTGCCTGCATTAGATCAATTTCTTTCAGAAAATAACATTTTGGGATACAGTCTGAGTAATTTGAGAAGTGACATGGTAAGTGTAACCAAGGGGCTAATGAGATTGAGGAACTTCAAGTAATTAATATCAGTGGAGAAAAAGTATTGGAGAAACTAATGGGACTAAAAGCCGACAAATCCCCTGGACCTGATGGCCTACATCCTAGGGTTTTAAAAGAGGTGGCTGCAGAGATAATGGGTGCATTTGTTGTGATCTTCCAAAATTCCCTAGATTCCAAAACAGTCCCAACGGATTGGAAGGTAGCAAATGTTACCCCGCTATTCAAGAAAGGAGGGAGAGAGAAAACAGGGAACTACAGGCCAGTTAGCCTGACATCAGTCGTCAGGAAAACGCTGGAATCCATTATTAAGGAAGTGGTAACAGGGCACTTAGAAAATCATAATATGATTAGGCAGAGTCAACATGGCTTAATGAAAGGGAAATTGTGTTTGACAAATGTATTAGAGTTTTTTGAGGGTGTGACTAGCAGGGTAGATAAAGGGGAACCAGTGGATTTTGTATATTTCGATTTCTAAAAGGCATTCGATAAGGCGCTACGTTTGTTGTGCAAGATAAGGGCTCATGGGGTTGGGGGTAATATATTAGCATGGATAGAGGATTGGTTAATGGACAGAAAACAGAGAGTAGGAATAAACGGGTCATTCTCAGGTTGGCAGGCTGTAACTAGTGGGGTGCCGCAAGGATCAGTGCTTGGGCCTCACCCTCATCACATTTTAAAAAGTACGTGGATGTGCACCTGAAGTGCCCTAACCTACAAGGCTACGGACCAAGAGCTGGAAAGTGGGATTAGGCTGGGTAGCTCTTTTCGACCAGCACAGACACGATGGGCCGAATGGCCTCCTGTATAAATATTCTATGTTTCTAAATTAATGACTTAGATGAGGGGACCGAGTGTAATGTATCCAAGTTTGCTGTTGATACAAAGCTAGGTGAGAAAGTAAGCTGTGAGGAGGACACAAAGAGTCTGCAAAGGGATATAGACAGGTTAAGTGAGTGGGCAGGAAGGTGGCAGATGGAGTATAATGTGGGGAAATGTGAGGTTATTTACTTTGGTCGGAAGAATAGAAAAACAGAATTTTTTTAAATGGTGAGAAACTATTAAATGTTGGTGTTCAGAGGGATTTGGGTGTCCTCGTACAAGAAACACAAAAAGTTAGCATGCAGGTATAGCAAGCAATTAGGCATGTTGGCCTTTATTGCAAGGGGGTTGGAGTACAAGAGTAAGGAGGTCTTACTACAATTATACAGGGCTTTGGTGAGACCTCACCTGGAGTACTGTGTACAGTTTTGGTCTCCTTATCTAAGGAAGGATATATTAGCCTTAGAGGCGGTGCAACGAAGGTTCACTGGATTGATTCCTGGGATGAGAGACTTGTCCTATGAGGAGAGATTGAGTAAAATGGGCCTATACTCTCTGGAGTTTAGAAGAATGACAGGTGATCTCATTGAAACATTTAAGATTCTGAGGGGGCTTGACAGGGTAGATGCCGAGAGGTTGTTTCCCCTGGCTGGAGAGTCTAGAACCAGAGGTCATAGTCGCAGGATAAGGGGTCGGCCATTTAAGACTGAGATGAGGAGGAATTTCTTCCCTCAGAAGGTTGTGAATCTTTGGAATTCTCTACCCCAGAGGGCTGTGGATGCAGAGTCGTTGAGTATATTCAAGGCTGAGATGGATAGATCTCGGAGAATCAAGGGATATGGGGATCGGGCAGAAAAGTGGAGTTGAGGCCAAAGATCAGCCATGATCTTATCAAATGGCGGAGCAGGCTCGAGGGGCCGAATGGCCTACTCCAGATCCTATTTCTTATGGTCTTGTGCTTGGGAGGAACTGGTGACTTTGGACCTATGTTTCCAAAAGCTCTCTGCCACTGTGGGTTTTCCTCACCTCATGTCTGGGTCTGTTGCAGACTAATTGATAGAGATTGATTGCTCTGATTAGTCAACAATTCCATTATCATTGTATCATGGGACTACCAGAATGGTAGATGGTGAATTAGATGGACCTTGGGGAAAAAAAACAGAAACTGCTGGAAACACTCAGCTGGTGAGGCAGGATCTGTGGAGAGAGAAAAACACAGTTAACGCTTCAGGTCGATGACCTTTCATCAGAACTGTACCGTGGGTCTTTCTTTTTTTCTAGCAGTTTCTGTGTTCCAAAACATTCCCATTGATTCATCTCCAAATATTAGTGTGTATACCATTCCAACGCTCCCCTGGCCGGCTTCCCACCTTCCAGCCTCCCTAAACTTGGGCTCATCGAAAACTCTGCTGCCCGTATCCTAACTCTCACCAAGTCCCGTTCACCCATCACCCCCCTGCGCTCGCTGACCTACATTGGCTTTCGGTCCGGGAGCGCCTGGATTTTAAATTTCTCATCCACATGTTCAAATCCCTCCATGGCCTCGCCCCTCCCTATCTCTGTAACCTCCTCCAGCCCTACAACCCTCCGAGATCTCTGCGCTCCTCCAATTCTGGCCTCTTGCGCATCCTCGATTTTAATCGCTCCACCATTGGCGGCCGTGCCTTCAGCTGCCTGGGCCCTAAGCTCTGGAATTCCCTCTCTAAACCTCTCCGCCCCTCTCCTCCTTTAAGATGCTCCTTAAAACGTACCTCTTTGACCAAGCTTTTGGTCACCTATCCGATCTTTTTATCTCTTTACGTGGCTCGGGGTCAAATTTTGTTTGATAATCGCTCCTGTGAAGCGCCTTGAGATGTTTTACTACGTTAAAGGCGCTATATGAAGTTGTTTTTGTGTATTAGGTATTCCGAGATTTCGGATTCCACCCCGTGGTCCAGCGCTGGATTATCGGCCAGTGCCTCGCGGTCGATCACCGAACTCTCAGCTCCTACGGTGTGAAGAAGGATGGCGATTCGGCCTTCCTGTACCTGCTGTCGGCGAAGCTGGCCAGCCTCCCGCGGCTCCAGTACGAGGAGGACCAGGCCCTGGCCGTGATGGCATACGGAGAGACGCTCACCGACATGCTGAGGCGAGAGAGCCTGGTCGCGGAGGAGAAGAGGAAGTACAGCACCTTACCGACCAAGCTGCCTGTCGATAAAGGTTCGCCGAGCTCACAGAAGGTGCAACACAGTAAGAACGCAGGCCGAGAGGAGCCCGCCACTTAAAAGCAGTCGTATGGGAACAAGGGGAGGCCATTCAGTCCCTCGAGCCTGTTCCACCACCATTCAATCATCATGGCTCAACCCCATTTACATATCTTTGATCCATATCCCTCCGACTCCCTCGCCCTCCGACTCCCTCGCCCTCGCAAAGAGTCCTTTTATAATAGAAGTGTCCAAGCTTATTGTTTTCCCGGGCCACACAGGTTTGCACCGTGGAGAGTCAGGGCCACGTATCGTTTAAATCGATGGTCCCAATAATTTGCATATTTTTGTGGATGCAACTCGATCTTGGTGGATCTGATTTACAATTTAGTGTCAATCTTTGCTCAGTGGGCAGCACACTCTCACCTCTGAGTCAGAAGGTCGAGAGTTCAAGTCCCATTCCAGAGACTTGAGCACATAATCTCGGCTGACGCTCCCAGTGCAGTGCTGAGGGAGTGCTGCACTGTCGGAGGTGCCGTCTTTCTGTTAAGACATTAAACCGAGGCCCCGCCTCGGGTGGAGGTAAAAGATCCCGCCACTATTTCGAAAAAGAGCAGGGGAGTTCTCCCCACTGTCCCGGGACCCATATTTATCCCTCAAATGTCATCACTAAAAAACAGATTATCTGATCATTTATCTCACTGCTGTTCGTGAGAAGTTGGCTACCGCGTTTGCCTATGTGACAGCGACTACATTTCAAAAGTAATTCATGTGTCGTGCTTTGGGACATCCGGAAGACGTGGAAAGGTTTAACAAATACACGTTCGTTCTTTCTTTAATCCGCCAATGAGGCCACAGCCCTTTGCAAACCTCCAGGCCCAGTTAATACGGACAGGACAAACCAGCAAAACGTTAAGCACAAGTGGGCTGAACTATGGCCTCCTCCTGTTCCTATTCAGCCCCTCGAGCCTATTCCGCCATTCGTAGAAACATAGGAATAGGAGGAGGCCATTCAGCCCCTCGAGCCTATTCCGCCATTCGTAGAAACATAGGAATAGGAGGAGGCCATTCAGCCCCTCGAGCCTATTCCGCCATTCGTAGAAACATAGGAATAGGAGGAGGCCATTCAGCCCCTCGAGCCTATTCCGCCATTCGTAGAAACATAGGAATAGGAGGAGGCCATTCAGCCCCTCGAGCCTATTCCGCCATTCTGTTACATCATGGCTGACCTATATTTCAACTCCATTTACCTGCTTTGGCTCCATAATCCCTCGATACCCTTATCCAAGGAAAATCTATCGATCTCAGTCTTGAAAGCTCCAATTGACCCCCAGCATCAACAGCTTTTTGGGGAGAGAGTTCCAGATTTCCACTCCCCTTTGTGTGAAGAAGTGCTTCCTGACATCACCCCTGAACAGCCTGGCTCTAATTTTAAGATTGTTCCCCCTTGTTCTGGACTCCCCCCACCAGAGGAAATAGTTTCTCCATATCTACCCTTTTAAAATCCTTTTATCATTTTAAATAACTCGATCAGATCACCCATCAACCTTCTAAACTCAAGGGATTGTTGGGGCCTATAGATTGGCCCCCTCTTGCTTTAGAAAACATTTAACCGCCTTGGCGAAGGGTGTGAATAAGATCTCTTTGTGTCTCTGCAGGTCGAGTGCCCCCAAAGGACAGGGACGGAAGGATGGACATCAGTAACATCGCTCAGTGCCTCAATCTGGAGTTGAAATCGCTTCAGCCTCTCCCGTCCCAGGAAGCACAGAGCAGACCCCCACAACAGACTACGAGCGTTACTCCACCCACACAGGTACCCCCACAACAGACTACGAGCGTTACTCCACCCACACAGGTACCCCCACAACAGACTACGAGCGTTACTCCACCCACACAGGTACCCCCACAACAGACTACGAGCGTTACTCCACCCACACAGGTACCCCCACAACAGACTACGAGCGTTACTCCACCCACACAGGTACCCCCACAACAGACTACGAGCGTTACTCCACCCACACAGGTACCCCCACAACAGACTACGAGCGTTACTCCACCCACACAGGTACCCCCACAACAGACTACGAGCGTTACTCCACCCACACAGGTACCCCCACAACAGACTACGAGCGTTACTCCACCCACACAGGTACCCCCACAACAGACTACGAGCGTTACTCCACCCACACAGGTACCCCCACAACAGACTACGAGCGTTACTCCACCCACACAGGTACCCCCACAACAGACTACGAGCGTTACTCCACCCACACAGGTACCCCCACAACAGACTACGAGCGTTACCCCACCCACACAGGTACCCCCACAACAGACTACGAGCAATACCCCACCCACACAGGTACCCCCACAACAGACTACGAGCGTTACCCCACCCACACAGGTACCCCCACAACAGACTACGAGCAATACCCCACCCACACAGGTACCCCCACAACAGACTACGAGCAATACTCCACCCACACAGGTACCCCCACAACAGACTACGAGCGTTACTCCACCCACACAGGTACCCCCACAACAGACTACGAGCGTTACTCCACCCACACAGGTACCCCCACAACAGACTACGAGCGTTACTCCACCCACACAGGTACCCCCACAACAGACTACGAGCGTTACCCCACCCACACAGGTACCCCCACAACAGACTACGAGCAATACCCCACCCACACAGGTACCCCCACAACAGACTACGAGCGTTACCCCACCCACACAGGTACCCCCACAACAGACTACGAGCGTTACCCCACCCACACAGGTACCCCCACAACAGGCTACCACCATTACCCCACCCACACAGGTACCCCCACAACAGACTACGAGCGTTACCCCACCCACACAGGTACCCCCACAACAGACTACGAGCGTTACCCCACCCACACAGGTACCCCCACAACAGACTACGAGCAATACTCCACCCACACAGGTACCCCCACAACAGACTACGAGCGTTACTCCACCCACACAGGTACCCCCACAACAGACTACGAGCGTTACCCCACCCACACAGGTACCCCCACAACAGACTACGAGCGTTACCCCACCCACACAGGTACCCCCACAACAGACTACGAGCGTTACTCCACCCACACAGGTACCCCCACAACAGACTACGAGCGTTACCCCACCCACACAGTACCCTCGGTAACTGGGCAGGCCCAAACGGATCTTTGAACTGTGCACGGTTCCAGTCTCCAAATTACAAAAAGGATATAGAGGCACTGGAGAAGGTGCAAAAAAGATTTACTGGGATGATACCAGAACTGAGAGCTTATAACTATCAGGAAAGATTGAGCAGGCTGGGGCTCTTTTCTCTAGAAAAGAGAAGACTGAGGGGTGACCTGATCGAGGTCTTTAAGATGATGAAAGGGTTTGATAGGGTAGACATAGAGAAGATGTTTCCACTTGTGGGGGAGACTAGAACTCGGGGCCATAAATATAAGATAGTCACTAATAAATCCAATAGGGAATTCAGGAGAAACTTCTTTATCCAGAGAGTGGTGAGAATGTGGAACTCGCTCCCACAAGGAGTAGTTGAGGTGAATAGTGCAGATACATTTAAGGGGAAGCTCGATAAACACACAAGGGAGAAAGGAATAGAAGGATTTACTGATAGGGTGAGATGAAGTAGGGAGGGAGGAGGCTCATGTGGAGCATAAACACCAGCATGGACCTGTTGGGCCGAATGGCCTGTTTCTGTGCTGTACATTCTGTGTAAAAATCATAACGGGTTCAATATCAGCCCTTCCCCAGAGATCGCAAACTCGAATCTCACTGTGGCAAGATGTGGATCCGACGCCCGTCAATCTGGTCAAATAATGACATGAAAGCTGCTGTATTGTCGTTTTTTTTAAAAAAAACAGCCGGTTCACTGGTCTTCAGGGAAGGGAACCTGTCACTCCTACCCAGTCTGGCCCGCCCGTGCCTCTAGTCCCACTGGTGAGATTGGCTCCTGATGCCCTCCGAAGTGGCCTAGCAAGCCGCTCGGACTGATAGAGACGGGCAACAACTGTGGCCGAGTGCCCATAATCCCGAGAGCAAATGTATTCTTAAAAATGGTAATTTTGTAAACATAAGAATTAGGAGCAGGAGCAGGCCATACGGCCCCTCGAGCCTGCTCCGCCATTCAATCAGATCATGGCTGATCTTCGACCTCAACTCCGCTTTCCCGCCCTATCCCCATATCCCTTGATTCCCCTAGAGTCCAAAAATCTATCCATCTCAGTCTTGAATATATTCAGTGACTGAGCATCCACAGCCCTCTGGGGTAGAGAATTCCAAAGATTCACAACCCTCTGAGTGAAGAAATTCCTCCTCATCTCGGTCCTAAATGGCCGACCTCTTATCCTGAGACTGTGCCTCCTGGTTCTAGACTCTCCAGCCGGGGGAAACAACTTCTCAGCATCTACCCCATCAAGCCCTCTCAGAATCTTATATGTTTCAATGAGATCACCTCTCATTCTTTTAAACTCCAGAGAGTACAGGCCCATTCTACTCAACATCTCAGAAATCAATCTACTTCCGTAAACAGTTCCATGGGTGTTCTACGTGCGTGAGCTTTCAGAAGCTGTTCAACCATGGGGGCCATCGCACTGAAACCTGAGGCTGTTCTCACTGTGGATCCACGTGCTGGCTGGTGTTTTATCTTTCTCTCCCCTCACCCAGGGGTGGTGAGGTCGATCGTAGCCCCCGCTCCCACCTCCCTGAACCTCTCCTGTAAGACACTCCTTAAAACCTACCTTTTTGACCAAGCTTGTGGTCGCCTGTCCTAATATCTCCTGATGTGGCTCGGTGTCAAATTTTGTTTGATAATCGCTCCTGTGAAATGCCGTGGGATGTTTTACTACGTTAAAGGCGGGATATAAACACAAGTCCCGCTGAAATGGAAATGTCCCCTTCCCTGATTTTGATGCGCGCGACAAATTAACTGAGTAATCGCTCTCCTGGTTACCCTCCCGCTGCAGGTGAGGTTTGTTCGTACCTTGTGCTAACAAAAGCCCGCGTACTGGTGCCGTTTATTCTTTCCGTCCCTCTTTCGTTGCAGAGTAAAACGATGGTGTGTTTTTTATTTCTCCCTTTTGTGTGACAGAACGGCTGGGCGTGTGAGAAATGCACCTACATAAACAAACCCAGCCGGCCGGGCTGTGAGATGTGCAGCAGCCCCCGGCCCCCTGAATACTCGGTGCCCGAGGAATATGCACCCGACGATGAGGAGCTGTGTCGGATCTTACAGGAGAAGGAGACAATGCTGAGATATCAACAGGTACAGTGAAACCTGTAAAATTACCCTCACCTTAGGGACTGGCATCAACTATCTTTTTTTTTTGCAGGTGTCCTTATTTTCAAAATGGTCATTCATTGTGCCATGCTATGTTACAGCACAGAAGGAGGCCGTTCAGCCCATCGTGCCTGGGCCGGCTCTTTGAAAGTGCAATCCAGTTAGTCCCATTCCCCCGTTCTTTCCCCGGAGCCCTGTAAATTTTTTCCCTTCAAGTATTTATCCAATTCCTTTTTGAAAGCCACGATCAAATCTGCTTCCACCGCCCTTTCAGGCAGTGAATTCCAGATCATTACAACTCGCTGCATAAAAGTTTTTCCTCGTGTCGCTTTTGGTTCTTTTGCCGATCACCTTAAATCTGTGCCCTCAGGTTCTCGACCCTTCCGCCAATGGGAACAGTTTCTATTTATTTATTTTATCTAAACCCTTCATGATTTTGAACACTTCTATTAAATTTCCCTTAACCTTCTCTGCTCTAAGTGACGATCCGGATTCTTTCCCCTCAGTCTGGTTCAGTAAAAACTGAAGTTGAATACATTTTAAAGTTCAACACATCTTTAATAGCAGGGTTCTTAGTCTGCAGCATTGATTTGGACTCCTGATAGAGTCCCTCTATGCTGGCAGAGCAAGAACAAAAACATACAGAAATCCACACGTTTTTATACAAATCAATAGGGTTGGAACATACTTAACGAGGGTCAACACCAATCATAAGCCGGGCATAGGTTGCCATGCGAGGTTACATTATTTCCGGCCAATCATAAATCGTCCATGTGCTGATCATGCTGCTATTAGACATCAAAGGGGATACTTCCTCACCTTCCAACTTGGAATGTTCTTCCCTGTTCCTTCTGTTCCTTATCTCCCAACCTGGAATGTCTTTCAACTTTGGCTAAGCTCGTTACCTATATTGATCTGCCATAAACATGGAGACATTCAGACCAGTCCTTGAATCACATCAAAGACTCTACATTGCCAGGACCATGCAAACCTGCTGACTACGCAAACATATGGCCCAGCAGGAGGCCAGGCCACCTGTACCAATCTCAGTTACTAACTAATTAACCCTTTCTATCCATTTTGCATTCTGCTTCTTTGCCACATAGGCATTTTAATATTTTACCGAAAACTGACCACGTAGGGATTCTCATTCCCCCCTTTTATCATTTTATGATAACCAATTATTACGGTGCTCACTGGTTCTGCAGGTTCTGCAGCGCAGCAACATTTAAGTAAGCAATAAACTATAAGAATTATAACAATGAATATGACTAGCCCTTGAACTAGAGAAGTCCCAATAGAACACAGACATGTTTCATCAATACGCCTTTGTACTCTTATCTGTTCTCAGGAACAGACTCCTTCTAAACATCTCTCAAGTAAGTTACGAATGTCCTTGGTCAGCTAAACCTATTCATGTTAGTTTGAAAAGGCTAACATAGTCAAATATCCTATGGTGCTTTATATTCTGTTTCCAGCCTAACTAGACTGAATGGTACCTTTCAGACCATTTTACACCTGTGAATTGGTGCCCTCCCCATTATATCCCTTAATCCAAATTCTCCCTACAATATCCCGTTAGATGCTGTACCTCATCTTAACCAGGTTCCCTTCGTGTTGGCCACCAGTCCGGGTGGAAGAGAGGCAGAGCATCTGATAATCCTATCAAACTATAATTGTCTTCCCTTTTACATGCACCTTACCCCAGCGGGTGCTACTCCCAGTACCATTAAGATGTTTTCTTAGTTGAAACCACAGAGACAATGGGGACATTCTCACCCAGGCTCTGTTTTACTATCTTTGCCAAACCCTTCATCCTCTACTTACATTTATGACATGCAATGAAAATCAAGAAGCACATTACAACAAACTGCACTACGACTAATACATATGAAATTAATCTAATCCAAGGATGGATCTGTATATTCAGTCCCAAATTCCAGGGGTCATTTCACCAGGTGGTGACTTTAATTTGGTCAATGTCATGCTTAATGTTGTTATTGTCCTGTTGTAGGTTATAATAAACCTTCTGGGAGAGGCGTATCTCCATTCGCAATGCTTCCAAGTATTTAGGCAACAGGGGTGTCAGATACCCAAATGTGTCCTGATATTCTTTTAAGTCCTTTCTGACATTCTCAGAAACTTGTAAGGTGGTGAGGTTATGCCGGTGTATCTCTACCAGTTCCTCGGGTCCAATCCGAACCAGGACTTCAGAAATGGAGTAGAATTCTGGACTTAAAATATCACAAGTTAGATTGGCATATTTAAACGTTTTCAAATTAGTTGTAACACAGTATTCGCCCTCTCCGGCATATACCACTTAAGTGGGTTTTAGATCCGCCTCTAGGGCCTCCATGGTACAGTTAATATCCCGATTGGTACCGGTATTATTAAACCCACACTGTGCTTCTAGGCTGTGTCCAACACTATGTGGACACACAGTGACAGCATGTCTAGTAACACATCCCTTTAATTTTGTTCCAGCCAATCAGCTTAAATCTACGTCCTCTAGTTCTTGAACCCTCTGCTAGGGGAAACAGGTACTTCCTGTCTACTTTATCTGGGCCCCTCATAATCTTGTAATTTTGTATCCATCGTGCGGATATCTTCTAAATATTGTTTCTCCCAATTTTATTGTTAACTGATGGGAACCTAACCCTGAATTTTGGAAATCCAAATTACTGTGTCCCTCTTTACTTTAATTTCAGTCCTTTTGATTGATACCAGTGTTTCTTGACTGTTTCATTAATTAGTTGGTTTCTCTATGGACCATGTGTCAGTGCCTTGTTTAAAAGGATTTCTCACTCGCCTGGACCACATTAACCATTTTCCTGTTGTGCTGTTGTCAAGTAACTGAGCCTGTCTGAGACTCATTCTTCAATGTATCTTCTTCATGTATCTCCGCATACTAGCAGCATCTCATAGGAATGAGCTTAGTGTTCTTGGATATTAACTTTCTGCTGGCCAGTCTCTTCTTCCTCATGGTATTTCCGAACATTTTCCATGGCACACATCATATGTCCTGTAGGATTCAGTCCTGTAAAAGCAACTGGTTTGTTTAAAGAGTGGTTGCAATAGCTCACCAGGCCATAGGCCTTTGTAATCATGTTCTTCATCCTGATCTCCGTTTCAGATGATGGCAACATACATTTGTATCTTTTATGTCCACTGTAGCCATTCTTAGGTTTTCAGGTTATCTTATCAAAAAGATCAGGGGTGTCTAGAGTGCTTATCTCCCCCTGCATGGTCCCGATGTCAGGGTAGTGGCCAGGCTTTTGAGTGTAGTTTTCTCATTATTCATTATAGGCAAGGACACAAATATCTCCACGAGAAAGCTATCAATTTACTATTCTCAACTACACTTTCCTGACTTCCACTAGATTGTATATTTATGCCAGATTGATTTTTTTATCATGCCCAATTCAATGACTTTAGAGAAATTCCCATATCTCCCCACCTCGAGCATTCTGTCTCGGAAGACAACAAATAGGTTAAAACAAAACAAATCAAAATGTTTTCAAAAGAAGAGAATCAGGTTGATATCACCACGCTGTGACATTTGGTATCCGCTGATGTCTGCAGCTAAAGTCTTAAATCTTTAACACCACTGGATCGTTTCCTGCACCAAATTTCTCCAGCAAAGGTTGCACCGTAACTTTGTAACTACTCTTGGTAATCCTGCACCATCAACACTCACGTGGTCCCAAAAAAAAACCAGGGTCACCTGTTTTAAAAGAAACACAGAAAATCCATTGCGGCTCTTCTTGAGAGCCCAAGTGATTAATTTGTCAAATCTTCATTTATTATTTATTTATCCAAAGGAATAATCCCTATACCCGAAACAAATTTAGAAAACAAAACAGGAGAGAGAAATTGCCTAGTTCCACTCTTGCTCTCTCTCTGAAGCACGCAGCCTGTCTGAAATAAACACTGTCTCTCCCACATACAGATGTACGCAGGGCTGCAGACTGGAATTTCTAACTCCAAGTCCTAATCTCTGTGTTTTCAAGATGTAACCACATTAAGCAGATATCATTAGCAGCCGCCTGCTAAGATACGTTATATTCCTCTTTTATTAATGGTTTGGGCATGTGTTTCTAGCACTGTAGCTATCCTTTGCAAATATATGGTCAGCATTTGATCCTCAGACAATTCCTTATCTGTATTTTCATTTATCTTTTAATATATCTTTAATGCGAGACCCTAAATCTCTGACCTTTTGATCTAATGTTGCCAAATCAATGGTGTTAACAACTGAGGCAAAGGCAGTTGCTATATCACTTATCACAGATCTTTACGTCTCCATATTTGCCTATCTCTTTTTACGATGTCCACCTTCATTCCATGTCGCTCTTTATTTTAACACTTGAGTTAGGAGGTGTTGATCTAATTGTTGAGTTTTCTTAGCATTCTCAATGCGAGTTATATAATTTGTCAGGGAAGGTCTCCCCTCTTTGGTCAGATCTTGTATTCTACTATTAATTTCAAATAAAATTGAATAGCCCCAGAACTTGTCAAAACTTCCTTATCATACTGTGGCAGGGTAAAACTGATAGGTGTTTAGTACCCTGTGTCAGTACACAGCTCAAGTAATGGACTTCCAATTGTCTAACCTATGCTTCCTTTTCATATGATTTGTTTTACATTCCTTTCTTATCAATTTTTCACTGTAGCGTCAAAACTTATATCTCAGTCAATTGTAGCCTTTGGCATTTCTGAGTGATTGGGACAATTTTACTAATATAACCTATACCAATTATTACCTCATGTTCACCTGTGTTCTGGGCAAGCCTCAGACAGTTCTCAACCGACTGGGTCATTTCTATCTGTTTGAACTGGTCTTGGCATGACAGTCTTGCTTCTTGGGATGGGAGGGGTTAATATTAACTTGCTCTTGTGGTAGGAGTAACTTGATCCTTCTCCCTTTTGAGATTAAGTTCCCACCTTCAAAATTTCACTTCACACAGGTTTGACTGATTTTTTTTACTTCTCACATTTGTGGATTGCTTTATACTATATTTTTGCACACTATTTTTTCACATACTTTTAGTGGATGTGATTATAATCAACGCTCCGAGCTGTTCCAGCTTTCCGACTTTTCCTATCACAGTGATACCAGATAGTTTTTTTAATCTATCCCGTTAATTTTTAACCTCTTTTTAAACCACAGCCAATCACAAAATAAACATTCAAAATGCCAATTTTTTGAAGATCCCATGTCTGGAATTTAACATGCCCACACTTTATAAGAACCAGAATTTAATAGGTCACTTAACCTCAATAACTCCAATTTTAATTCAGCAGTATCAGAATTAAACACACGACAAGACAGATACATTACACAAAGGAAGAAAACACGTAAGACACAGTAAGAAGGGGGCGTGGCCCACAACACCGACAAAAAAAACACTGATCAAGACAGGCTTTTTAAAGGGACAGTACACTTAAACAACAGAACCTTTCTTTTTCGGGTCTCTGTCTTTTAAACGTTTGTCTAGTCACTTAATTCTATCCATATTTTTTTTTACAGTACTGTTTCCATAAAGCAATTAGTTCTTTGGCTGTGGTCCCTCTGTTATTTTTCCAAATTAATTCCTGAGCCTTTTTTGGCAGCATCTAAGTTTTATCAATAGTTCCTGTTTATATCCAATCACCAGGAACTTAAACCCTGACGACCCTCAGTGATATTAACCACTGACCTACCGCTTACAAGTTATTCCCTCAGTGATATTCGACCACTGACCTCTTCCTGCTATATCTGTGTATTCACCAGACTGACCTGAATCTTGTAAGGACGCCACACGAGTGTTAGCGATTGGACGATTCGTCGTCAGACTGACGGATTGGAGGAAAACCGATGCAGTAAATTAAGACTACTTACATCGGGGCGCCATTTCCTTCCTCCGTGTCTGAGATAATCCGCCTCTTACTCCGCGAACTCTCGGTGAACGACCGTTAAGATCCCACCGCTGCCACCAAATGACGATCCGGATTCTTTCCCCTCAGTCTGGTTCAGTAAAAACTGAAGTCGAATACATTTTAAAGTTCAACACATCTTTAATAGCAGGGTTCTTAGTCTGCAGCATTGATTTGGACTCCTGATAGAGTCCCTCTATGCTGGCAGAGCAAGAACAAAAACATACAGAAATCCACACGTTTTTATACAAATCAATAGGGGTTGGAACATACTTAACGAGGGTCAACACCAATCATAAGCCGGGCATAGGTTGCCATGCGAGGTTACATTATTTCCGGCCAATCATAAATCGTCCATGTGCTGATCATGCTGCTATTAGACATCAAAGGGGATACTTCCTCACCTTCCAACCTGGAATGTTCTTCCCTGTTCCTTCTGTTCCTTATCTCCCAACCTGGAATGTCTTTCAACTTTGGCTAAGCTCGTTACCTATATTGATCTGCCATAAACATGGAGACATTCAGACCAGTCCTTGAATCACATCAAAGACTCTACATTGCTAAGACCATGCAAACCTGCTGACTACGCAAACATATGGCCCAGCAGGAGGCCAGGCCACCTGTACCAATCTCAGTTACTAACTAATTAACCCTTTCTATCCATTTTGCATTCTGCTTCTTTGCCACATAGGCATTTTAATATTTTACCGAAAACTGACCACGTAGGGATTCTCATAAGGAGAACAACCCTAGCTTCTCCAGTTTTTATCCATGTAACTGAAGTCCCTCATCCCTGGAACCATTCCAGTAAATTTCCTCTGCACCCTCTGTAAGGCCCTCACATCTTTCCTAAAATGCGGTGCCCAGAACTGGACACAATACTCCAGTTGTGGCCGAACCAGATGTTTTATAAAGGTTCAACATAACTTCCTTACTTTTGTACTCTCTGCCTCTATTAATAAAGCCCAGGATCCTGTATGCTTTTTTAACCACTTTCTCAACCTGTCCTGCCACCTTCAAAGATTTCTGCACATATACCCCCAGATCTCTCTGTTCCTGCACCCCCTTTAGAATTGTGCCCTCTAGTTTATATTGCCTCTCCTCATTCTTCCTACCAAAATGTATCACTTCGTACTCTGTCTAAATTTCATCTGCCCTGTGTCCGCCCATGCCACCAGCCTGTCTATAGCCTCTTGAAGTCTATCACTATCCTCCTCACTGTTTACTACCCTTCAAGTTTTGTGTCATCTGCATGTTTTGAAATTGTGCCCTGTACGCTCAGGTCCAAGTCATTAGTATATATCAAGAAAAGCAGTGGTCCCAGCACTGACCCCTGGGGAACACCACTGTACACCTCCCTCCGGTCCGAAAAACAACCGTTCACCATTACTCTCTGCTTCCTGTTACTTAGCCAATTTCGTATCCATGTTATTCCATGGGCTTCAATTTTGCTGACAAGCCTATAGTTACAGTGAGTTACAGGCTGGGATCTAATCGAGGTGATGGGATAAAATCAGACTCTTTCCAGTAGACACAAGACTAAATGTGAGAGATTTCGAACAGAGGGCAGGAGAAACTTCTTCACAGAGAGTGAGGCCATGGGATTAACTTCCGGGGTTAGTGGTTGAGGCAGAAACTATGTCAACACAAGATTAGATTGGAGAGGGGCGATGAAGGAAAAGTGGCTGAAGGGATGTGGAAACGGGGGTGGGTAAATGTGATTGGGATTATTGCTCATGCAGAGGGTAAATGCCGACATGGACTGGATGGGCCGAATGGCCTGTTTCCGTGGCGGAACTTCCATGTATGTGTTGATCTGACTACACATCGTTTGGTTGTAAACCCAACTCCAAGGATTGCCCTGATGGCTCTGTGTGTAAATGTGCAGCCGCAGTGTGGTACAGAAAGAAAGACTTGCATTTATATAGCGCCTTACACGACCTCAGGACGTCCCAAAGCACTTTACAGCCAATGAAATACTTTTGAAGTGTAGTCACTGTTATAATGCAGGAAACACGGCAGCCAATTTGCCACAAACAGCAATGTGATAATGACCAGATAGTCTGTTTTTAGTGATGTTGGTTGAGGGATTGGTTGGTTGGCCCCAGGTCACCGGGGAGAACTCTCCTGCTCTTCTTCAAATAATGTTGGTTCCCAACCTCTGATCGAGCAGACTCATTCATCTCTCCTTTCTTTTTTGAATCAACAGGAAAAAGGAAGAAGGGATGAATGGTTGCCCACGTGTGATATGCTCAGACTGAACCTGGCAGAGACAGACAAGCCACCATTCTACGACTGACTGTGGTTCCCTTGAGTTTCCGTCAGAGGAAGCGGAGGGGGGGGAAAAGGAGGTTCGTGACGGAGTTCCCAACTCGCGTAAATGCCAAGACGTTGAATCCCCCCCCTCTCTTCCCGTTGGGAACACAGAGCGAGCACCCAGCTGTCTCCCCACCCAGCTCTGTGCAGGACTGAACAAAGGACACACGACAGCTAAACCCAGACTTTCCGCTGCGTATGGTCGCAGTGCTTGTGGAATCGTTTTAATGAGCTGTAGAGTGGAGTTAGGTCGCAGATCAGCCATGATCTAATTGAATGGCGGAACAGGCTCAAGGGGCTGAATGGCCTCCCCCTGTTTCTACGTTCCTAGAAACAACCGTCAAAACACGCGATAATCGTATCTGTTCCTGGAGTTAGTGGCTAATACCCTTGTGATGTGCAGCTTTTATATTTTATTATCTGATCGTGGCTGATTTTAAAGGTTTGAGGTGATCTCTCCCTGGATGTAAAGAAATATATTGAATGTATTACAGAGAAAGGGCTATTTTGTTACTTTTTTTCAAACAAATTAAACTCAAAACACTGGCCTCGGTGGATGGAGCGTTATTATTGGTTCTACCATTTCAGAGCAAAACACGTTCCCAGTCTCGGGTCCGTCTGAATTCTGTCAGGTTCCCGGTCTCGGGTCCGTCTGAATTCTGTCAGGTTCCCGGTCTCGGGTCCGTCTGAATTCTGTCAGGTTCCCGGTCTCGGGTCCGTCTGAATTCTGTCAGGTTCCCGGTCTCGGGTCCGTCTGAATTCTGTCAGGTTCCCGGTCTCGGGTCCGTCTGAACTCTGTCAGGTTCCCGGTCTCGGGTCCGTCTGAACTCTGTCAGGTTCCCGGTCTCGGGTCCGTCTGAATTCTGTCAGGTTCCCGGTCTCGAGTCCGTCTGAATTCTGTCAGGTTCCCGGTCTCGGGTCCGTCTGAACTCTGTCAGGTTCCCGGTCTCGGGTCCGTCTGAATTCTGTCAGGTTCCCGGTCTCGGGTCTGTCTGAATTCACTTTATCTGGGATTATTAGTCCAGGCCTCGGACGTTTTACTATGGTACAGGCACTATATAAATGTTGTTGTTGTTGGATTACTAGCCCAGTAACATAACCGCTACAACAACAACAACTTGTATTTATAAAATGTCCCAAGGCGATCCACAGGAGCATAATCAGACAAAAATTGACACCGAGCCCAGGATGGGTGATTAAAAGCTTGGTCAAGGTCTGGTTCAGCATCAGACAGTGGCCAAGGAGGGGGATGGAATTGGTGGCTATAGGGACTGGAGTTTGTGATGGGGTCCTAAGACAATGGCTTTGGTCATTCTAATGTTTAATTGGAAGAAATTTTTGCTCATCCAGTCCCGGATGTCGGTCAAGCAGTGTGACAAACGAGAGACGGTGGAGGAGGTGGTGGTGAGGTAGAGCTGGGCGTCGTCAGCGGACATGTGGAATCTGACGTCGTGTCTTTGGATGATGTCGCCGAGGGGCAGCATGTAGATGAAGAATCGGAGGGGGGGGGCCAAGGATTGATCCTCGGGGGACTCCAGAGGTAACGGTGCAGGAGCGGGAAGAGAAGCCATTGCGGGAGATTCTCTGGCTGCGACTGGATGGATAAGAATGGAACCAGGCGAGGGCAGTCCCACCCAGCTGGACGACGGAGGAGAATTACATCAAGTCTACAGCATAGAAACAGGCCATTCGGCCCAACTGGTCTATGCTGGCGTTTATGCTCCACATGAGCCGCTTCATCGAACCCAATTCGCATATCCTTTCTCCCTCATGTGTTTATCGAGCTTCCCCTTAAATGTATCTATACTAGTCGCCTCAACTACTCCTTGTGGTAGCGAGTTCCACATTCGCACCACCCTTTGGGTAAAGTTATTCCTCTTGAATTCCTGTTGGATTTATTAGTGACTATCTTCATTGTATCGTAGTATCATTGTATGCTACAGCACGGGAGGTGGCTAGTTGGCTGTTGTGGGAAAATCACCACTCGGAGTCAGACTTAAAGATTCAACATGCACTTTATTGGACAAAGTACTTTGGGAGAAGAACTGGACACTCCGCAGTGTCGCAACTACCTCCTCAACTTCAAAATGGTTGTCATGCTTTTTTATACCTTTGAAATACAGATTTTCAGTAGCTTTTACATCATTAATCTTGATTACACACATTAACCAATTAAGCCCGCACAGCAACAACGGACTGTTTACACATTAACCAATTAAGCCCGCACAGCAACAACGGACTGTTTACACATTAACCAATCATATTAAAACAACTGTTATCACCTTAAGACAGTATGCCTTTGTTTCACGCAGTCTGGTTCTATAGTTTTATCAGTTCGTTGTGAAATGTCTTTTGTATTCCCAGACTGTAAGTCAGTTTTGGAATATACAAACTCAACACTTTTAACTGTCTTTCCCACAGTCACAGAATCCATTTTGTTTAGTAGTGTCCATTTTGTTAGTAGTCAAGTGTTATGTTTAAGCTTTAATTAGGGTTAGTCTAATCTACACAAAGTGCATTTCGGTGTGGTTTTAAGGGTAAAGACCACCGCCATGTACCCAATAGTCACTTCATCGTTGCCTTTAACCCAACAGCCCAAATTTTACGCTAACAGACCCCCCTGTTGGTCATGATTATGGCTTAATAATCATTGAGACCAATACCGATAAAGTCCATGCAACATTGGTCCGGCACTTAATACACAGCCTTTCGGGTATTTAACTTACATAAGAACATAAGAACATAAGAAATTGGAGCAGGAGTAGGCCAATCGGCCCCTCGAGCCTGCTCCGCCATTCAATAAGATCATGGCTGATCTGATCCCAACCACAAATCTAAAGAACACAAGAAGTCGGAGCAGGACCCGGCCACATAGCCCCTGGGCCCTCTCCGCCACCCACAGGGCATTGACCGATCCGAACTCAGCTTCATGTCCAATTTCCTGCCCGCTCCCCATAACCCCTAATTCCCTTTACTTCTAGGAAACTGTCTATTTCTGTTTTAAATTTATCTAATGATGTAGCTTCCACAGCTTCCTGGGGCAGCAAATTCCACAGACCTACCACCCTCTGAGTGAAGAAGTTTCTCCTCATCTCAGTTTTGAAAGAGCAGCCCCTTATTCTAAGATTATGCCCCCTAGTTCTAGTTTCACCCATCTTTGGGAACATCCTTACTGCATCCACCCGATCAAGACCCTTCACAATCTTATATGTTTCAATAAGATCGCCTCTCATTCTTCTGAACTCCAATGAGTGGAGTCCCAATCTACTCAACCTCTCCTCATATGTCCGCCCCCTCATCCCCGGGATTAACCGAGTGAACCTTCTTTGTACTGCCTCGAGAGCAAGTATGTCTTTTCTTAAGTATGGAGACCAAAACTGTATGCAGTATTCCAGGTGCGGTCTCACCAATACCTTATATAACTGCAGCAATACCTCCTTGTTTTTATATTCTATCCCCCTAGCAATAAAAGCCAACATTCCGTTGGCTTTCTTGATCACCTGCTGCACCTGCATACCAACTTTTTGATTTTCTTGCACTAGGACCCCCAGATCCCTTTGTACTGCAGTACTTTCCAGTCTCTCGCCATTAAGAAAATAACTTGCTCTCTGATTTTTCCTGCCAAAGTGCATAACCTCACATTTTCCAATATTATATTGCATCTGCCAAATCTCCGCCCACTCACCCAGCCTGTCTATATCCCCTTGCAGGTTTTTTATGTCCTCCTCACTCTCTACTTTCCCTCCCATCTTTGTATCATCTGCAAATTTTGATATGTTGCACTCGGTCCCCTCCTCCAAATCGTTAATATAGATTGTAAAGAGTTGGGGACCCAGCACCGACCCCTGTGGAACACCACTGGTTACTGGTTGCCAGTCCGAAAATGAACCATTTATCCCAACTCTCTGCTTCCTGTTCGATAACCAATCCTCCACCCATGCCAGAATATTACCCCCAATCCCGTGATTTTTTATCTTAAGTAATAATCTTTTATGTGGCACCTTGTCGAATGCCTTCTGGAAGTCTAAATACACTACATCCACTGGTTCCCCTTTATCCACCCTATACGTTATATCCTCGAAGAACTCAAGCAAATTTGTCAGACATGACTTCCCCTTCATAAAGCCATGCTGACTTTGTCCTATTAAATTATGCTTATCTAAATGTTCCGTTACTGTCTCCTTAATAATAGACTCCAAAATTTTACCCACCACAGATGTTAAGCTAACTGGCCTATAATTTCCAGCCTTCTGCCTACTACCCTTTTTAAATAACGGTGTTACATTAGCAGTTTTCCAATCTGCCGGGACCTCTCCTGAGTCCAGGGAATTTTGGAAAACTATCACCAAAGCATCCACAATCCCTACTGCCACTTCCCTCAAGACCCTAGGATGGAAGCCATCAGGTCCAGGGGATTTATCCGCCTTGAGTCCCATTATTTTACTGAGTACCATCTCTTGAGTGATTTTAATCGTATTTAGCTCCTCCCCCCCGAGAGTCCCCTGTTTGTCCAGTGTTGGGATATTCTTAGTGTCCTCTACTGTAAAGACTGAAACAAAATATTTGTTCAGCATTTTTGCCATCTCCATGTTTCCCACCATTAATTTCCCGGTCTCATCCTCTAAGGGACCTATGTTTGCCTTAGCCACCCTTTTTCTTTTTATATAACTATAGAAACTCTTGCTATCTGTTTTTATATTTTTTGCTAATTTCTTTTCATAATCTAACTTCCCTTTCTTAATCAATCCTTTAGTTACTTTTTGCTGTCTTTTGAAGAATTCCCAATCTTCTATCCTCCCACTAAGTTTGGCTACCTTATATGTCCTTGTTTTTAGTCGGATACTATCCTTGATTTCTTTACTTAGCCACGGGTGGCTGTCATTTCTTTTACACCCTTTTTTCCTCAGTGGAATATATTTATTTTGAAAGTTGTAAAATAACTCCCTAAATGAACACCACTGCTCATGTACCGTCTTACCCTTTAATCTATTTTCCCAGTCCACTTTAATCAATTCCGCTCTCATACCATCATAGTCTCCTTTATTCAAGCTCAGTACTCTTGTTTGAGAATCAACCTTCTCACCCTCTAATTGGATATGGAATTCAACCATGTTGTGGTCGCTCGTTCCAAGGGGATCCTTAACTAGGACATTATTAATTAATCCTGACTCATTACACAGGACCAGGTCCAAGGTTGCCTGCCCCCTTGTAGGATCAGTTACATACTGCTCAAGAAATCCATCCCTGATGCACTCAATGAACTCGTCCTCAAGGCTGCTCTGCCCAATTTGATTTGTCCAGTTAATATGATAATTAAAATCCCCCATAATTATGGCTGTTCCCTTATTACATGCCCCGACTATCTCCTGATTAATACTTCTTCCAGCAGAGTTGCAACTATTAGGAGGCCTATATACTACGCCCGTGATGTTCTGTGTGTATGCCTAACCCGTAACTCTCAGGTTACATGTTACAGATTTTGGGTGCAAAGTGCCCTATCTTTATGCTATTCGGCTGTTGGGGTGGCACATACGCATTTCTGTTGTACATTATCTCACCCTGTGCTTCTGGGCTGTGTCCAACACTATGTGGACATACAGTGACAGCATGTCTAGTAACACATACCTTTAATTTTGTTCCAGCCAAATTCCCTTTAAATTTTTTTTTCAGCGTATGGTAACATATTGTGATGGGATATGTGCATTCCGTCCTTCATTACCCCAATATTCTGTACTTGTTACACCTCTCGTCACTGGGTTTCGGGTGCTATCACCGGTATTATTAGTACCAACCCTAGGAGCCCTCCTCCGTCAGGTTTACACTCCACTTGAGTGGGGTACACCCGCACCATTGCCCTGAATTGGCAAGGGGTGATGTTCTTGTTTGCTAACAGCCGGTTGGAGGTACCACCTCCATCATGCCCACAGGTCAGGCTCACCCTCAGTTTGTTGATTCGTTATTCATAAGGGTACTTCCCCTGCCTGTATCTGGGCTAGGTTCTCTCGTGTCTGTTCCACAATCCAGTTACCATATGTACTGCAGATGTCATTAGCAGCCGCCTGCTAAGATACGTTATATTCCTCTTTTATTAATTTATTAATGGTTCGGGCATGTGTTTCTCGCACTGTAGCTATCCTGTGCAAATGTATGATCAGTATTTGATCCTTAGACAATTCCTTATCTATTTTTTTCATTTATTTTTAAATATATCTTTAATGCGAGGCCCTAAATCTCTGACCTTTTGATCTAATGTTGCCAAATCAATGTTACTGTCCGATACAATATTTACAGTCAGCTCCAATATCCCAAAATTTATTTATTTTACGTAATTTCTTCTTGAACCGCTTTTATTTCCCAAAATATCCGACTACATTGTGCCCGAGTCCCTTCTATCATTTCACAATTATCCCAACTTGAGAGCAGTATTGTTTGACTGACAGGATTTGTCAATGTAAAATTTTTCTTCCCTCCCGAAAAGAATTCTTGATACACAGCATTTAATAGGAACCATTTAGACTGGACTTCTTTTATTTTAAAATATAATTTGATTATCCCCTTAAATTACAAGTAAATTTTTTCTCCTCGAGTGCTTGAATAGCAACTCATATAAATTTTCTTATCAATTCCAATTTCAGAAACAAATTATGTCCAGGCTTTGTGGTTTTTATAGTAGAGATGAAGTGCTCATAATTAATTTTGGATGTAACTCCCATATCTTCCCACCTCGAGCACTCTGTCTCAGAAGACAATAAATGGGTTAAAACAAAACAAATCAAAATGTTTTCAAAGGAAGAGGATCAGGTTGATATCACCACGCTGTGACATTTGGTCTCTGCTGATGTCTGCAGCTAAAGTCTTAAATCTTTAACACCACTGGATCGTTTCATGCACCAAATTTGTCCAGCAAAGGTTGCATCGTAACTTTGTAATTGCTTTTGGTAATCCTGCACCATCAACACTCACGTGGTCTCAATAACCAGGGTCACCTGTTTTAAAAGAAACACAGAAAATCCATTGTGGCTCTTCTTGAGAGCCCAAGGGGTTAATTTGTCAAATTATTATTTATTTTGTCCAAAGGAATAATCCCTTTACCCGAAACCAAATCAGAAAACAAAACAGGAGAGAGAAATTGCCTAGTCTCTGTCTGTCTCTTTCTCTCTCTCTCTCTGGAGCACGCAGCCTGTCTGAAATAAACACTGTCTCTCCCACATACAGATGTACGTAGGACTGTAGACTGGAATTCCCAACTCCAAGTCCTAATCGCTGTGTTTTCAAGATGTACAAATCTATCTCTTTTACGATGTCCACCTCCATTCCATGTCTCGCTTTGTTTTAACACTTTGAGTTAGGGGGTGTTGATATAATTGTTGAATTTTCTTAGCATTCTCAACGCGAGTTATATAATTTGTCAGGGAAGGTCTCCCCTCGTTGGTCAGATTTTGGTGAATTGTATCTACTATTCGTGAATAGCCCCCGAACTTGTCGAACTTCGTTATCATACTGTGGCGGGGTAAAACTGATAGGCGTTTAGTACCCTGTGTCAGTACATAGCTCAAGTAATGGAATTCCAATTGTCTAACCTATGCTTCCTTTTGATACGATTTGTTTTACATTTCTTTCTTATCAATTTTTTCCACTGTAGCATTGTCTGGGTGCCTTTGGCATTTCTGAGTAATTGGGTCAACTTTAATAATATAACCTATATCAATTGTTACCTCATGTTCATCTGTGTAATGGTTAGCCTCAGACAGTTCTCAATCGACTGGGTCATTTCTATCTGTTTGAACTGCTCTTGGCATGACAGTCTGGCTTCTTGGGATGGAAGGGGTTAACATTAACCTGCTCTTGTGGTTGGAGTAATTTGATACTACTCCCTCTGAGATTAAGTTTCCACAATCAAAATTTCTCTTCACACAGTTTTGACTGATTTTTTTTTTTCACTTCTCACATTTGTGGATTGCTTTCACTTTATCTTTTTCACACTATTTTTGGGATTTATTTTAATCATAGTGTTTAATCAATCACAATAGCACAAAATGCTTCGAAGATCAGTTTAATTTATAACTAGAGATCATCCTGCAATTGTAACTTGTAATTCTTTAAATCTGCACTTTATCTTTCTTTACAATTAAAACCTCATTTTGTCTTGGTGAATTGGAAACAGATATCGATGTCCTTGGGAAGGTTAGACTTTTCTAAGCATACGTCAACGTAATTTTCACATAAATTCTTTTTTTTTAAAATTCATACCGGGAAACAACATCTTCCATCGTACATTTTAGTTTATAGTTAGTCTTCGTAAGTTTTATAATTTGCTCGTCATACACAACTATAGCTTTCCAATTCATTTTTTTTTTCACATAGTTTTAGTGGGTTTGATTATAACCAACTCTCTGAGCTGTTCCAGGTTTCCGACTTTTCCTATCACGGTGATACCAGATAGCTTTTTTTTTGTATCTGTCCCGTTATTTTTTTTTAACCTCTTTTTTTTAACCACAGCCAATCACAAGATAAAAATTCAAAATGCCAATTTTTAGAAGATCCCATGTCTGGAATTTGACATGCTCACATTTTATAAGAATCAGAATTTAATCGGTCACTTAACCTCAATAACTCCAATTTTAATTCAGCAATCTCAGAATTAAACACAAGACAAAACACACACCAAAGAAGGAAACACGTAAGACGCAGTAAGAAGGGGGCGTGGCCCACAACACCGAAAAAAACCCACTCACAATCAGGACAGGCTTTTTAAAGAGACAGTACACCCTTTCTTTTCCGGGTCTCTGTCTTTTAAACATTTTAATTGATTCTTTTTTTCTAATTCCCTTATCCTAGTTTCTAATTCCCTAATTTTATCCTTATCTTCGCTCCACTTTCTAGTGGAGGTGCCTTCTAATTCCCTAATGTTCCAGCTTGTTGGTGGACTAGTAATACTCCTGCCTTTTTTGTTCTATCCTTTTCCCTATCTATCCACTTTCTCTGTTGTTCTAAGGTCTGAGAAATATCCCAGCCATCCTTTTGCATCTGCTTAATCAACGAGTGTCTGTCTGTCATATACTTCTCAATAAGGGAACCCGCAGGTCCCCATCTAGGTTGTTCACTTGTCATCTTTATTATCGTGCTCTGCTCTCGCTATATCCTTCGGGTCCCGGTCTACCCACCGGGCTTTCTTTTCTCTCAAACTTTTCGGGTCCCGGTCTCTCGCCAGATTTTCTTTTCTTATATATCAGCCTCTCGCTATATCTCTCCTTCGGGTCCCGGTCTCTCGCCAGATTTTCTTTTCTTATATATCAGCCTCTCGCTATATCTCTCCTTCGGGTCCCGGTCTCTCGCCGGATTTTCTTTTCTTATATATCAGCCTCTCGCTATATCTTTCGGGTCCCGGTCTCTCGCCAGATTTTCTTTTCTTATATATCAGCCTCTCGCTATATCTTTCGGGTCCCGGTCTCTCGCCGGATTTTCTTTTCTCTCAAACTTTCGGGTCCTGGCCCCGGAACTCTGCCGGATCTAATCACCGATCACTGTCGGTACCCCTGGTCACTGCCGGTCTCACCAGACTTACTTTTCCCTCCCAAACTTTCTACAACTTTCTGAAATCCCAGCCCGAACTCCACTCCAGATTTTACTTTTAGCTGCAACTATATATTCACGGCCACAATTACCAGTTTGGTAATGTGCTTCCTCGCGTGGAGTTCAGTTCTAGGTTATATGATCAGACAATACACATCGTAAATTAACTTATGCTTTAACTTATGCTCTAATCTCTGCGTTTGTTCGCCACTACAGAGTTTGATACCGGATGGTTCTTTCCCAACAGTCCCAGAAATTCTCTTAACTTACCCCACGTTTTTAACTGCACTGTTGGCTCAGTCTGACTCCCACAGTTCAATAATCTCTACTCCAGTTCGCTGATCGAGGCCAACCGATCAACTCACCAGTAGTGAGATCCTGCCGACTACGCCAATTTGTTGTGGGAAAATCACCACTCGGAGTCAGACTTAAAGATTCAACATGCAGTTTATTGGACAAAGTACTTTGGGAGAAGAACTGGACACTCCGCAGTGTCGCAACTACCTCCTCAACTTCAAAATGGTTGTCATGCTTTTTTATACCTTTGAAATACAGATTTTCAGTAGCTTTTACATCATTAATCTTGATTACACACATTAACCAATTAAGCCCGCACAGCAACAACAGACAGTTTACACATTAACCAATTAAGCCCGCACAGCAACAACGGACTGTTTACACATTAACCAATCATATTAAAACAACTGTTATCACCTTAAGACAGTATGCCTTTGTTTCACGCAGTCTGGTTCTATAGTTTTATCAGTTCGTTGTGAAATGTCTTTTGTATTCCCAGACTGTAAGTCAGTTTTGGAATATACAAACTCAACACTTTTAACTGTTTTTCCCACAGTCACAGAATCCATTTTGTTTAGTAGTGTCCATTTTGTTCGTAGTCAAGTGTTATGTTTAAGCTTTAATTAGGGTTAGTCTAATCTACACAAAGCGCATTTCGGTGTGGTTTTAGGGTAATGACCACCGCCATGTACCCAATAGTCACTTCATCGTTGCCTTTAACCCAACAGCCCAAATTTTACGCTAACATTGGCCCTTCGTGATGTTTGAAAGAGCTGTCCAATTAGTCCCACTCCTCTGCTCTTTCCCCATAACCCTGCAAATTTTTGCCCTTCGAGTATTTATCCAATTCCCTTTTGAAAGTTATTATTGAATCTGCTTCCACCGCCCTTTCAGGCAGTGAATTCCAGATCATTACAATTCGCTGTGTTTTTAAAAAAAAAAGTTTCCTCATCTCCCCCATTGTTCTTTTCCCGATCACCTTAAATCTGTGTCTTCTGGTTATTGACCCTTCTGCCACTGAACACATCAAAACCTGAACACTTCTATCAAATCTCCTCTCAACCTTCTCTATTCAAAGGAGAGCAACCCCAGCTTCTCCAAACTCTCCACCCTGCTATCATTCTAGTAAATCTCTTCTGCACCCTCTCTAAGGCCTTGACATCCTTCCTAAAGTGCGGTGCCCAGAATTGAACACAATACTCCAGCTGAGGCCTAACCAGTGTTTTATAAAGGTTTAGTATAACTTCCTTGCTTTTGTGCCCTATGCCTCAATTAATAAAGCCCAGGATCCCGTATGCTTTTTTAACAGCCTTCTCAACTTGTCCTGCCACCTTCAAAGTTTAGTCTATGTGCACCCCCAGGTCTCTCTGTTCCTGCACCCCCATTAAATTGTACCATTTAGTTTATATTGCCTCTCCTTATTCTTCCTACCAAAATGTATCACTTCACATTTCTCTGCGTTAAATTTCCTCTGCCACGTATCTGCCCATTTCACCAGTCTGTGTCCCCCTGAAGTCTGTTACTATCCTCCTCACTGTTCACCAAATCTTATATTGATCTCTAGATTTGCAAGTGGAAAAATTTTTTCTACGTCTACCCTATCAAACGCTTTCATAATCTTAAAGACCTCTATCAGGTCACCCCTCAGCCTTCTCTTTTCTAGAGAAAAGAGCCCCAGCCTGTTCAGCCTTTCCTGATAGGTAGAACCTCTCAGTTCTGGGATCATCCTTGTGAATCTTTTTTTGCCCCTTCTCCAACGCCTCTGTCCTTTTTATAGTATGGAGGAGGATGGTGTGGTTAACCGTGTCAAAGGCTGCAGACAGGTCAAGCAGGATGAGGGGGGATAGTTTACCATCGTCACAGTCACATAGGATGTCATTTGTGACTTTGATAAATGCTGTGGTGAAGGCAGAAACCAGATTGGAGGGGTTCACACATGGAGTTGCAGGAAAGATGGACATGAGGTGTGTGAAAGGTCTAGTCATGTTGACAACTTCTGAAGTGTAATTTTTATTATTTTTAATAATCCCTACCAGCTGCCAAATTAATAATTCCCCCCCCCCCCGTTTCTCCCTTTTCCCGGGGTCTCATCCAAGTGACCTTGGGCACTGAGTGCTGATGTGGGTAGTGCAGCCATGGCCGACTCTGTCCTCCCCTCATGTTCCCAGCGATAACTGGATAGTGAGCAGGAGCAAACGCTCTGGTTGGTTTATCCTCCTTCCCTAACCCCAGGGTAAAGACACTTCCAACAGCCCCAGTTGCTGGAGGTCCCCGAACAACACAGACCAGCGATCAATCCTGGTACCTCCACAATCTGAGCGGTTTAATACAGCACCGGCAGTGTATGTACCAAATTCATTCCTTCATGAAAGGTCCCACAGTCTGCGTTCGTTATCAGGCCAGGGCACCGCTTGATGCGTTTTTCATAAGATTCATCCCTTTTTGTATCTTATACACGTACAACACCTCACTTGTTGTAAAAACTTTTGTTTAGCTTCTAATAGCTGTGGCTCAGCGGGTCGCACTCTCACCTCTGAGTCAGTAGGTCGTGGGTTCAAGTCACACTCCAGAGACTTGAGCACGTAATCCAGTGCCAGTACGGGGGAGTGCCGCACGGTCGGTGGTGCCGTCTTTCGGCTGAGACATTAAACCGAGGTCACGTCTGCCCCCTCAGGTGGACGTAAAAGATCCCAGGGCCGCTATTTTGAAGACGAGCAGGGGAGTTCTTTCCGGTGTCCTGGCCAATATTTATCCCTCAATCAACATCACTGAAAAACAGATTATCTGGCCATTATCATATTGCTGTTTGTGGGACCTTGTGTGCAGATTGGCTTTTTTTAATTCATTCATGGGATGTGGGCGGCGCTGGCAAGGCCAGCTTTTAATGCCCGTCCCTAATTGACCTTGAGAAGGTGGTGGTGAGCCGCCTTCTTGAACCGCTGCAGTCCGTGTGGTGAAGGTTCTCCCACAGTGCTGTTAGGAAGGGAGTTCCAGGATTTTGACCCAGCGATGATGAAGGAACGGCGATATATTTCCAAGTCGGGATGGTGTGTGACTTGGAGGGGAACGTGCAGGTGGTGGTGTTCCCATGTACCTGCTGCTCTTGTCCTTCTAGGTGGTAGAGGTCGCGGGTTTGGGGGATGCTGTCGAAGAAGCCTTGGCGAGTTGCTGCAGTGCATCCTGTGGATGGTACACACTGCAGCCACTGCGCGCCGGTGGTGAAGGGAGTGAATGTTTAGGGTGGTGGATGGGGTGCCAATCAAGCGGGCTGCTTTGTCCTGGATGGTGTCGAGCTTCTCGAGTGTTGTTGGAGCTGCACTCATCCAGGCAAGTGGAGAGTATTCCATCACGCTCCTGACTTGTGCTGCGTTTCCTACATTACAACAGTGACTACATTTCGAAAAGTACTTCATTGGCTTTAAAGCGCTTTGGGACGTCCTGGGGTGGCGTAAGGGAACTGTGATATCCAGCTGGGCGGTAAAGACATGCTGACTGCGTTAAGTGCTCAGGCAATGGCAGAGCTGCACTCTGTGGGCATGTCCACGGGGTTCCGCCATTATCTTCCCCTCTTTTGCTGCTCCGGTCTGAGTTCAGTGTTGTTGCTTCTGCTGCCTTCCCAGGAGGCCTGAATCTGCTGCATCAGTCGTTGGGTTGAGCTCAATACTTTCCATGCGATGCGTTTTTTCCAACTGAAATACAATGAGCTCGACTCGCCACGTTTTATTTTGGCCAAAGGTTTATATTCTTGGCTTCCCCCATCTGTCCTGACCTCAAACGGAACTTCCCCATCTGCTCCGTCGCTAAAGCCACTGCCAAGAAGCTTGCTGTTTTTGTCCTTTTCCAGTCAATAACTCAATTTTCTATCGAGCCTAAGTCCATCCAAGACTCGAAGAACGTCTCCCTATCCGGGGAAGCTCGTCTAATGCCTCGAGCTTCAAGTGGGAGGTATCTGAACACGCTCGTACACAGAAGTCACAACGTGGACACAGGCCGTTTGGCCCATCCGTTCCATGTCGGTGTTTACACTCCACGCGAGCAGATAGTCCAAATCACATGTACCCCACCCCGTTCCCCAATATTCCTTCATCCCTTTTTCCTTCAGCCCCCTCTCCAATCTAATATCGAATGTTGGTATAGTTTTTGCCTGAGCCACGAGCCCTGGAAGTGAACTCCACGGCCTCACAACTCTCTGGGTGAAGAAGTTTCTCCTGCCCTCTGTTCTAAACCTCTCAAATTTAATCTTGTGTCTATGGTCCCCTCGTTCTTAACCTCTCAACTACTGGGAACAGCCTGCTTCTATCGACCCTGTCCCGTCCTGTTACAGTTTTAAACACTCCTCCCACTATCTGTCTTGTGCAAATGGAAAAAAAAAACATTTTTCCAAGACTTTGTATTTCTATTTCCTCATACCAGGCAGTGAATCTGTGTTGCACCCTCTAAACTCTCAATATCCTTCTTGTGGTGTGGAGCCCAATACTGCGCACAGTGCTCCAACTGAGGTAGAAAACCTTAGTAATACAAGCTCATCATTACCTCTTGGCTTTTGTTGTACGTTCCAGGGGGTGGTCACCCTGCAGCCACAGAGAGCTCAGGATAGCAAGTGGGTGGCCATCCGAGAGGGTGCGGAGAGGCAGGCAGTGCAGGAATCTTCTGGGTGTGTGGCTACTCTCAAACCGGCATCGGCATCGAATACCAGTGAGGGTGACGACACCCCGAAGGAGTGCAGTCCTGAGCACAGCACCATGGGGCAAAGGACTGCACAGGGGGACTCAGTGAAGTGTGGAAATGCAGTAGTCACAGGGGATCCGATAGTGAGGGGGACAGACAGGTGTTTCTGTGACCGTCGGCATGAGTCCCGCATGGTGTGTTGCCTCCCTGGTGCCAGGGTAAAGGACATCACGGAGAGGGTGCAGAACATTTTCCGGGGGGAGGGGGAACAGCCGAAGTCGTGGTCCACGTGGGAGCCAACGACGTAGGAAAGGAAAGGGATGAGGTCCTGCAGTTAGAGTTTCAGGTGCTAGGGAGGACCTCAAAGGTAGCAATGTCCAGATTACTCCCAGTGCCACGCGCTAGTGAGTACAGAAATAGGAAGATAAGGCAGGTTAATGCGTGGCTGGAGACAGGGTGCAAGAGGGAGGGCTTCAGATTCTTGGGGCATTGAGACCAGTTCTGGGGCAGGAGGGACCTGTTCAAGACGGACGGGTCGCAGCTCAACGGAGCTGGGACCAATGTCCTCACGGGGAGGTTCACCAGTGCTGAGGTTCGGGGTTTAACTAATTTGGCAGAGGGATGGTCACCAGGAAGTAGCATTAGAAAGGAGAAACAAGATGCACAAAGGATTGGGAGAGACAGATAGCACTAGAGTAAGAAATAGTACAGAGTACTGCAAGAGCTGGACAACATCCAGGCTTGGGCTGATAAGTGGCAAGTAACATTCGCGCCAGACAAGTGCCAGGCAATGACCATCTCCAACAAGAGAGAGTCTAACCACCTCCCCTTGACATTCAACGGCATTACCATCGCCGAATCCCCCACCATCAACATCCTGGGGGTCACCATTGACCAGAAACTTAACTGGACCAGCCACATAAATACAAGAGCAGGTCAGAGGCTGGGTATTCTGCGGCGAGTGACTCACCTCCTGACTCCCCAAAGCCTTTCCATCATCCACAGGGCACAAGTCAGGAGTGTGATGGAATTCTCTCCATTTGCCTGGATGAGTGCAGCTCCAGCATCATGTGGTGGTGAGCTGCCTTCTTGAACCGCTGCAGTCCTTGTGCAGTCTCTATAGCCACCTCTTTCAAAACCCTGGGATGCAGATCATCAGGTCCTTGGGATTTATCGACTTTCAGTCCCATTAATTTCTCTAGTACTATTTTTTTTACTAATACTAATTTCTTTCACTTCCTCATTCTCACCGGACCCTTGGTTCTCTAGTATTTCCAGGAGGGTTTTTGTGTCTTCTTCTGTGAAGGCAGACACAATGTATTTGTTTTATTTCTCTGCCATTTCCTTATTCCCCATTGTAAATTCTCCCGTCTCTGTAAGGGACCCACATTTGCCTTTGCCAGTCTTTTCCTTTTTACATACCTATAGAAGCTTTTACAGTCCATTTTTATGTTTCTCGCTAGTTTACTCTCATATTCTATTTTCCCTTTCTTTATCAATTTCTTGGTCTTCCTTTGCTGAATTCTAAAATGCTCCCAATCCTCAGGCTTGCTGCTTTTTCTGGCAACTTTATCTGCCTCTTCCTTTTATTTAATACTATCTTTAATTTCTCTTGTTAGCCGCGGTTGGACCACTTTTCCTGTTGGGTTTTTGTGCCTTAAAGGAATATATATTTGTTGCAAATTGTGTATTAATTCTTTAAATGCTGGCCATTGCCTGTCTACCATCATACCTTTTAATATAGTTCCCCAATCAACCACAGCCAACTTGCACCTCATACCTTCGTAGTTTCAACCATAAGAGATAGGAGCAGGAGTAGGCCATTCGGCCCCTCGAGCCTGCTCCGCCATTTAATGAGATCTTGGCTGATCTGATTTTCACCTCAACTCCACTTTCCCGCCCTTTCCCCATATCCTTTGACTCCCTCGCTGATCAAAAATTTGTCTAACTCAGCCTTGAATGTACTCAATGACTCAGCCTCCACAGCTTTTTGGGGTAAAGAATTCCAAAGATTCACGACCCTCTGGGAGAAGAAATTCCTCCTCATTTCCGTCTTAAATGGGTGACCCCTTATTCTGAGACTATGCCCCCTAGTTTTAGATTCCCCCATGAGGGGTAACATCCTCTCAGCATCCACCCTATCGAGTCCCCTCAGAATCTTATCTGTTTCAATAAGATCTCCTCTCGTTCTTCTAAACTCCAATGAGTATAGACCCATCCTGTTCAATCTTTCCTCATAAGACAACCCTTCAATACCCGGAATCAACCTAGTGAACCTTCTCTGAACTGCCTCCCAGTGCAAGTATATCCTCCATTAAATAAGGGCACCAGAACTGTACGCAGTACTCCAGGTGTGGTCTCACCAGCATCCTGTACAGTTGTAGCATGACTTCCCTGCTTTTATACTCCATCCCCCTAGAAATAAAGGCCAATATTCCGTTTGCCTTCCGGATTACCTGCTGCACCTGTATGTTGACTTTTTGTGTTTCATGTACGAGGACACCCAGATCCCTCTACCGCACATTTTGTAATATTTCTCCATTCAAATAATATTTTGCTTTTTTATTTTTCCTCCCAAAGTGGATGACTTCACATTTTCCCACATTATATTCCATCTGCCAAATTTTTGCCCATTCGCTTAACCTGTCAATATCCCTTTGCAGACACTTTGTGTCCTCATCGCAACTTGCTTTTCCACCTATCTTTGTATCATCAGCAAATTTGGCCACAAGACACTCTGTTCCTTCATCCAAGTCATTGATATATATTGTAAATAGTTGAGGCCCCAGTACTGAGCCCTGCGGTACCCCACTAGTTACAGATTGCCATTTTGAAAATGACCCTTTTATCCCGACTCTTTGTTTTCTGTTAGTTAGCCAATCCTCTATCCATGCCAGTAAATTACCCCCAACACCATGAGCTCTTATCTTGTGCAGTAGTCTTTTATGTGGCACCTTATCAAATGTCATTTGGAAATCCAAATGTACTGCATCCATTGGTTCCCCTTTATCCACCCTGCCCGTTACTTCCTCAAAGAACTCTAATAAATTTGTCAGACATGATTTCCCCTTCATAAAACCATGTTGACTCTCCTTGATTGTATTATGAGTCTCCAAATGTCCTGCTACTACTTCCATAATAATGGATTCTAGCGTTTTCCCAATGACAGATGTTAGGCTAACTGGTCTATAGTTACCTGCTTTCTGTCTCACTCCCTTCTTGAATAGGGATGTTACGTTTGCGGTTTTCCAATCCGCTGGGACCTTTCCAGAATCTAGTGAGTTCGGGAAGATTACAACCAATGCATTCACTATCTCTGTAGCCACTTCCTTTAAAACCCTCGGATGCAAGCCATCAGGTCCAGGGGACTTGTCAGCCTTTAGACCCATTAGTTTACCTAGTACTTTTTCTCTAGTGATAGTGATTGTTTTTAGTTCCTCCCTCCCCTTTGCCCCTTGATTTTCTACTATTATTGGTATTTTATTAAGTGTCTTCTACTGTGAAGACAGATACAAAAATATCTGTTCAATTCCTCTGCCATTTCCTTGTTTTCCATTGTTATTTCCCCAGTCTCATCCTCCAAGGGACCAATGTTTACTTTAGCTACCCTCTTCCTTTTTATATACTTGTAGAAGCTCTTACTGTCAGTTTTTATATCTCTTGCTAATTTACTCTCATAACTTATTTTCTCCCTCTTTATTATTCTTTTAGTCATCCTTTGCTGGTTTTTAAAGTTCTCCCAATCTTCGGGCTTACCAGTAATCTTTGCCATGTTGTATGCTTTTTCTTTTAACCTGATACCATCCTTGACTTCCTTAGTTAGCCATGGTTGGTTCACCCTTTTTGTGGAGTCTTTCCTCCTCACAGGGATATATTTTTGTTGCAAGTCATAAAATATCTTTTTAAATGTTTGCCACTGCTTATCCACCGTCATACCATCTAATCTGTTTACCCAGTCCACTTTAGCCAATTCCGCCCTCATTCCTTTATAATTGCCCTTATTTAAGTTTAATACAGTAGTTTCAGACCCAAGATCCTCGCTCTCAAACTGGATGTGAAATTCTATCTTTTTATGATCACTGCTTCCCAAGGGATCCTTTACTTTGAGATCATTAATTAATCCTGTTTCGTTACCCATTACCAGATCCAAAATGGCCTGTTCCCTGGTTGGTTCCCCGACGTATTGGTCTAAGAAACAGTCCCTAATACACTCTATGAACTCCTCCCCAGGGCTATTTTTGCCAATTTGATTTGTGCAATCTATGTGAAAGTTGTAAGGAATCTTACAACACCAGGTTATAGTCCAACAGTTTTATTTGAAAATCACAAGCTTTCGGAGCTTTCGTCCTTCGTCAGGTGCGAATCGCCAGACAGGAGGGTTCCCTCCCAGTCGGGGAACACTTCAGCAGTCGAGGACACTCAGCCTCTGATCTTCAGGTAAGCGTTCTCCAAGACGGCCTTCGAGACACACGACAACGCAAAATCGTCGAGCAGAAATTGATAGCCAAGTTCCGCACCCATGAGGACGGCCTCAACCGGCATCTTGGGTTCATGTCACGCTACACGTAACCCCACCAGGGTTGGAAAAATAAGTTATCTGTTTTTAATACAACTGGCCATTCTTTGTCTCTCTCTCTCTCTCTCTGTCTTTGTAATCTGACCGCTTGCGTATTCAGTAGTCTTAGGTGTAATGCTCCCCTGTCTGAACGCCATCCATGCAGAGGTATGATAACAGGCAGTTGGAAAGATTATCTGTAATCACCAGGCATTGTTCTGTGACTATATATGCGGTGCTTTGATGGAAACCTTCACACACCTGACGAAGGACGAAAGCTCTGAAAGCTTGTGATTTTCAAATAAAACTGTTGGACTATAACCTGGTGTTGTAAGATTCCTTACATTTGTCCACCCCAGTCCATCACCGGCATCTCCACGTTATGTGAAAGTTGAAATTGCATTACCTTTTTTACAAGCCCCCCCTTATTTCCTGATTAATATTTTGCCCTACAGTGTAGCTACTGTTAGGGGGCCTATATACTACTCCCACCGGTGATTTCTTTCCCTTGCTATTTCTTACCTCCACCCAAATTGATTCGACATCTTGATCTTCTGAGCCCAGATCCTTTCTCACTATTGTACTGATCTCATCCTTTATTAACAGCCCTACCCCACCTCCTTTTCCTTTTTGCCTGTCCTTCCTAAATGTCGAATATCCTTGACTATTCAGTTCCCAGCCTTGGTCACCCTGCAGCCACGTCTCCGTAATGGCAATTAGATCATATCCCTTTACTGCTATTTGTGCCGTCAATTCATCTACCTTTGCGATTGCAAATTGCGAATAAAGTAAATAAAGAGAAACTGTTCCCATTGGCGGAAGGGTCGAGAACCAGAGGACACAGATTTAAGGTGATTGGCAGAAGAACCAAAGGTGACATGAGGAAAAACTTTTTTACGCAGCGAGTGGTTATGATCTGGAATGCACTGCCTGAAAGGGTGGTGGAAGCAGATTCAATCATGGCTTTTAAAAAGGAATTGGATAAATACTTGAAGGGAAAAAATTTGCAGGGCTGCGGGGAAAGAGAGGGGAATGGGACTAACTGGATTGCTCTTACAAAGAGCCAGCACAGGCTTGATGGGCCGAATGGCCTCCTTCTGTGCTGTAACAACCATTTTATGATTCTATATTCTATACCTCGTGAAAAAACTTAGAGTTCCATTAGCTTTTTTTTACGGCCTCATCAACCTGAGGTGCTGCCTTCAATATGCATTGGACCTGTTTCCCCCAAATCCCCCTGCTCTCCCCCATCGCTGAGCCTATCTCCATTCACAGTATAAACCTTGCTTTCATTTTTACTTCATCTCATACTTAATGACACTGAATTCCATCTGCCCCTTTTTAGCCCATTCTCCCATCTTATCAATTCCCTTTGTAGCCTCCCTTGGTCTTTTTAGAAAAATTAGCTAACCTATTTTAGTATCATCTGCAAATTTTGATACCACTCCCTCTAGCCCTTTATCCAAATCATTGATGTACACAGTGGCCCAGAACTGATCCTTTAGGGCACCCACTTCCAACCACTCTGAAAAACTTTCCACACTTTTTCTCCCTTTTAACGAATTTATAATCCAGTTTTCTTTCCTCCTCCTAATTCCATAACCCTTAATCTTCTCTACTTATCTCCCATGTGGTACCCAGTCAAAGGTTTTCCTATAGTCCATGTACACTCCTTCCACTGCATTTCCCCCATCTGCCAGGCCTGTTGCCTTCTCTCAGTATTCTATAGGGATTGTCAAGCATGATTGCCCCTCTTGAAATCTGTGTTTACTACTACTTCCTGTTAATCTAGATATGTGGTAATTTAATTCTTAATTCAAGACTCTTAAAATTTTACTGGTTAGATGTTAAGCTAACTGGCCTATAATTACCCGGTTTTGCACTGTCTCCCTGTTTAAAAATGGGTCCTACATTGGCCACTGTCCAGTCCTCTGGCACACATCCTCTCTCAATAGACCCTGAAATATCATTACTTGGGCTGTGAATATTTCCTCCCTCAGGGTCCTGGGAATATAGCATCAGGCTTTTAGTCTTTCCTTAATTTCACTGCAAATTGGGGTGCAATGGTGTAGTTGTTATGTTACTGGACGAGTAACCCAGAGGCCTGGACAAGTAACCCAGAGGACCTGAGCTCAAATCTCACTGTGGGCAGTTTGATAATTTGAATTCAGTTTCTAAACAATCTGGAAATAAAAAGCCGGTCTCAGTAAAAGTGGCCATGAAGCTGTCGGATAGCCTTAAAAACCCAACTGGTTCACTAATGTCCCTTTAGGGAAGGAAACCTGCCGTCCTTACCCAGTCCGGGCCTATATGTGACTCCAGTCCCACACCAACGTGGTTGACTCTGAAGTGGCCCAGCAAGTCGCTCCATTGTATATAAAAAAAACACTACACATATAGAATTACATAAAATTAACAGCACAGAAACAGGCCATTCGGCCCCACTGGTCCATGCTGGTATTTATGCTCCATATGAGCCTCCTCCCTCCCTACTTCATCTCACCCGATCACCATATCCTTCTATTCCTTTCTCCCTCATGTGTTTATCGAGCTTCCCCTTAAATCTATCGACACTATTCACCTCAACTACTCCTTGTGGGAGCGAGTTCCACATTCTCACCACTCTCTGGGTAAAGAAGTTTCTCCTGAATTCCCGATTGGATTTATTAGTGACTATCTTTTATTAAAGGCCCCTAGTTCTGGTCTCCCCTGCAAGTGGAAACATCTTCTCTACGGCTATTCTATTAAACCCTTTATTATTTTAAAGGCCTCTATCAGGTCACCCCTCAGCCTTCTCTTTTCTAGAGAAAAGAGCCCCAGCCTGTTCAGCCTTTCCTGATAGGTAGAACCTCTCAGTTCTGGTGTCTTCCTAGTAAATCTTTTTTTTTGCACCTTTCACACATTGGAGAAGGAGAAGGCCCACCTCTATTCCTCCTCCCTTACTGTCTCTACTCCACCATTAGACACCATCCAAGATAAAGCAGCCCGCTTGATTGGCACCCCATCCACCACCCTAAACATTCACTCCCTTCACCACCGGCGCACTGTGGCTGCAGTGTGTACCGTCCACAGGATGCACTGCAGCACCTCCCAAACCCGCGACCTCTACCACCTAGAAGGACAAGGGCAGCAGGCGCATGGGAACAACACCACCTGCACGTTCCCCTCCAAGTCACACACCATCCCGACTTGGAAATATATCGCCATTCCTTCATCGTCGCTGGGTCAAAATCCTGGAACTCCCTTCCTAACAGCACTGTGGGAGAACCTTCACCACACGGACTGCAGCGGTTCAAGAAGGCGGCTCACCACCACCTTCTCAAGGGCAATTAGAGATGGGCAATAAATGCCGGCCTCGCCAGCGACGCCCACATCCCATGAACGAATAAAAAAAAACTCCCCCCCCCCCCCCCCCCCCCACCTCATCCATCCTCCCTCCCTCCATCCCTACCTCGTTGGGAGAAGAGCTGAGATTGGCTGCGGAGATGGGAGCTGCAGCCAGTGTGATGAATTGGTGATCTCGGTCAGGTCGCTGACAGTGACCCTCTGTTTTGTTTGTTTGTTTCAGGAGCTGGAGAACGAGCGTCTCCAGAATTACCAGCACCTCCTCCAGCTGGACGATCGGGAGCTGGTGCCCAACCGAGAGGCCATCGAGTGTCGGATCTGCCTGTCCGATGTGAAGCCAGAGGACGGGGTGGTGCTCCGAGACTGTCTGCACTCCTTCTGCAAGTGAGAGGCAATGCAAATAATCCCTGGGTTTTTTTTTTTTCTTTTGATCTCTGATGATATCCAGTAGAATTCACTCTGATAACAATGTTCTGCTCCTCCACCAATGAATATTTAAAAATTCACTCTCGGGGTGTGGGCGTTGCTGGCGAGGCCGGTTTTTATTGCCCGCCCCCAAGTTGCCCTGAGAAGGCGGTGGTGAGCCGCCTTCATGAACCGTTGGTAGCGTTTTGATACATCTGAGAGGCTTGCTCGGCCGATTCAGAGGGCAGTTGATGTGGGACTGGAGTCACCTATAGGCCCAGACCGGGTAAGGACGGCAGGTTTCCTTCTCCAAAAGGACATCAGTGAACCAGTTGGGTTTTTACGACAATCCGACAGCTTCACGGTCACTTTTACTGACACCGGCTTTTTACTTCCAGATTGTTTAAACTGAATTCAAATTCTCAAACTGCCCAGGATGGGATTTGAACTCACGTTCTACTGGATTACTAGTCCAGTAATGTAATCACTACACTGCACACATTGGTCAAAAAAGTAAAGGCCCATGGGAACCAAGTGAGTGGAGCAAATTGGATCCAAAATTGGCTCAGTGGCAGGAAGCAAAGGGTAATGGTCGACGGGTGTTTTTGTGACTGGAAGGCTGTTTCCAGTGGGGTGCCGCAGGGCTCGGTACGAGGTCCCTTGCTTTTAGTGGTATATATTAACGATTTGGACTTAAATGTAGGGGGCATGATTAAGAAATTTGCGGATGACACAAAGATAGGCCGTGTGGTTGACGGTGAGGAGGAAAGCTGTAGACTGCAGGAAGATATCAATGGACTGGTCAGATGGGCAGAAAAGTGGCAAATGGAATTCAATCCAGAGAAGTGTGAGGTAATGCATTTGGGGAGAGCAAACAAGGCAAAGGAATAAACAATAAATGGGAGGATACTGAGAGGTGTAGAGGAAGTGAGGGACCTTGGAGTGCATGTCCACAGATCCCTGAAGGTAGCAGGACAGGGAGATAAGGTGGTTAAGAAGGCAAATGGAATACTTTCCTTTATTAGTCGAGGCATAGAATATAAGAGCAGGGAGGTGATGCTGGAACTGTTTAAAACACTAGTTAGGCCACAGCTTGAGTACTGTGTACAGTTCTGGTCACCACAATACAGGAAAGATGTGATTGCACTAGAGAGGGTGCAGAGGAGATTTACGAGGATGTTGCCAGGACTGGAGAATTTTAGCTATGAGGAAAGATTGGATAGGCTGGGGTTGTTTTCTTTGGAACAGAGGAGGCTGAGGGGAGATTTAATTGAGATGCACAAAATTATGAGGGGCCTAGATAGAGTGGATAGGAAGGACCTATTTCCCTTAGCAGGGAGGTCAATAACCAGGGGGCATAGATTTAAAGTGATTGGTTGAAGGATTAGAGGGGAGCTGAGGAGAAATGTTTTCCCCCAGAGGGTGGTGGGGGTCTGGAACTCACTGCCTGAGAGGGTGGGAGAGGCAGAAACCCTCAACTCATTTAAAAAGTACCTGGATGTGCACCTGAAGAGCCGTGACCTGCAGGGCTACGGACCAAGTGCGGGAAAGTGGGATTAGGCTGGGTGGCTCATTTCTCAGCCGGCACAGACACGATGGGCCGAATGGCCTCCTTTTGTGCCGTAAATTTTCGATGATTCTATGACACCACCGTGCCAGGTAAAGGCACCGCCTGGAGTGGTACTGGGCTACACCGGGTAAAGGCACCGCCTGGAGTGGTACTGGGCTACACCGGGTAAAGGCACCGCCCGGAGTGGTACTGGGCTACACCGGGTAAAGGCACCGCCCGTTGTGGTACTGAGCTACACCGGGTAAAGGCACCGCCCGGAGTGGTACTGGGCTATACCGGGTAAAGGCACCGCCCGGAGTGGTACTGAGCTACACCGGGTAAAGGCACCGCCCGGAGTGGTACTGGGCTATACCGGGTAAAGGCACCGCCCGGAGTGGTACTGGGCTACACCGGGTAAAGGCACCGCCCGGAGTGGTACTGGGCTACACCGGGTAAAGGCACCGCCCGGAGTGGTACTGGGCTACACCGGGTAAAGGCACCGCCCGGAGTGGTACTGGGCTACACCGGGTAAAGGCACCGCCCGGAGTGGTACTGGGCTATACCGGGTAAAGGCACCGCCCGGAGTGGTACTGGGCTATACCGGGTAAAGGCACCGCCCGGAGTGGTACTGGGCTATACCGGGTAAAGGCACCGCCCGGAGTGGTACTGGGCTATACCGGGTAAAGGCACCGCCCGGAGTGGTACTGAGCTATACCGGGTAAAGGCACCGCCCGGAGTGGTACTGAGCTATACCGGGTAAAGGCACCGCCCGGAGTGGTACTGGGCTATACCGGGTAAAGGCACCGCCCGGAGTGGTACTGGGCTATACCGGGTAAAGGCACCGCCCGGAGTGGTACTGGGCTATACCGGGTAAAGGCACCGCCCGGAGTGGTACTGGGCTATACCGGGTAAAGGCACCGCCCGGAGTGGTACTGGGCTATACCGGGTAAAGGCACCGCCCGGAGTGGTACTGGGCTACACCGGGTAAAGGCACCGCCTGGAGTGGTACTGGGCTATACCGGGTAAAGGCACCGCCCGGAGTGGTACTGGGCTACACCGGGTAAAGGCACCGCCCGGAGTGGTACTGGGCTATACCGGGTAAAGGCACCGCCCGGAGTGGTACTGGGCTACACCGGGTAAAGGCACCGCCCGGAGTGGTACTGGGCTACACCAGGTAAAGGCACCGCCCGGAGTGGTACTGGGCTACACCGGGTAAAGGCACTGCCCGGAGTGGTACTGGGCTACACCGGGTAAAGGCACCGCCCGGAGTGGTACTGGGCTATACCGGGTAAAGGCACCGCCCGGAGTGGTACTGGGCTATACCGGGTAAAGGCACCGCCCGGAGTGGTACTGGGCTATACCGGGTAAAGGCACCGCCCGGAGTGGTACTGGGCTATACCGGGTAAAGGCACCGCCCGGAGTGGTACTGGGCTATACCGGGTAAAGGCACCGCCCGGAGTGGTACTGGGCTACACCGGGTAAAGGCACCGCCCGGAGTGGTACTGGGCTATACCGGGTAAAGGCACCGCCCGGAGTGGTACTGGGCTATACCGGGTAAAGGCACCGCCCGGAGTGGTACTGGGCTATACCGGGTAAAGGCACCGCCCGGAGTGGTACTGGGCTATACCGGGTAAAGGCACCGCCCGGAGTGGTACTGGGCTACACCGGGTAAAGGCACCGCCCGGAGTGGTACTGGGCTATACCGGGTAAAGGCACCGCCCGGAGTGGTACTGGGCTACACCGGGTAAAGGCACCGCCCGGAGTGGTACTGGGCTATACCGGGTAAAGGCACCACCCGGAGTGGTACTGGGCTATACCGGGTAAAGGCACCGCCCGGAGTGGTACTGGGCTATACCGGGTAAAGGCACCGCCCGGAGTGGTACTGGGCTACACCGGGTAAAGGCACCGCCCGGAGTGGTACTGGGCTACACCGGGTAAAGGCACCGCCCGGAGTGGTACTGGGCTACACCGGGTAAAGGCACCGCCTGGAGTGGTACTGGGCTATACCGGGTAAAGGCACCGCCCGGAGTGGTACTGGGCTACACCGCGGTGGTAAAGGCACCGCCCGGAGTGGTACTGGGCTACACCGGGTAAAGGCACCGCCCGGAGTGGTACTGGGCTACACCGGGTAAAGGCACCGCCCGGAGTGGTACTGGGCTACACCAGGTAAAGGCACCGCCCGGAGTGGTACTGGGCTACACCGGGTAAAGGCACCGCCTGGAGTGGTACTGGGCTATACCGGGTAAAGGCACCGCCCGGAGTGGTACTGGGCTACACCGGGTAAAGGCACCGCCTGGAGTGGTACTGGGCTACACCGGGTAAAGGCACCGCCTGGAGTGGTACTGGGCTACACCGGGTAAAGGCACCGCCTGGAGTGGTACTGGGCTACACCGGGTAAAGGCACCGCCTGGAGTGGTACTGGGCTATACCGGGTAAAGGCACCGCCTGGAGTGGTACTGGGCTATACCGGGTAAAGGCACCGCCTGGAGTGGTACTGGGCTATACCGGGTAAAGGCACCGCCCGGAGTGGTACTGGGCTACACCGGGTAAAGGCACCGCCCGGAGTGGTACTGGGCTATACCGGGTAAAGGCACCGCCTGGAGTGGTACTGGGCTATACCGGGTAAAGGCACCGCCCGGAGTGGTACTGGGCTACACCGGGTAAAGGCACCGCCCGGAGTGGTCCTGGGCTATACGACAGGTCTGGGGTTCAAACCCCATTCTGTACTAAGTTATCTGTTCTCAACTGTGGTTGCAATTCGGAGGGGTGGGGGCTCCGATTTGCATCTTGAACCCCTGGGTTAGGGGGCAGAAACCCCTTCTCCTGATCCCTTCCCAGCATGTATGTCGGGGCAGGTGGTGATCGGTTCGGGCTCGTCTGTGAAGCTCAAACTGATGGTCAAATAGCCAGTTGACTCACCGTCTGGGCTCACGTGAAGAATGGTCACTTGGTTAAGACACCAGCGAGCTCCCAGCACCTGTGGGACCGTACTCCAGCGAGGATTCTGGATATTTATATCGCGCCTTTTACAACGGGACGTCCCATCGTGCTTTCCAGCCAATGAAGCACTTTTTGAAGTGCAATCAGTGTTGTAACGTCGGGAACCTGGCAGCCAATTTGCGCACAGCAAGATCCCACAATCAGCAATAACCAGATAACGAGCTGTAGTGACATTGGCTCGAGAGACCTGGGGGTGTACGCACACAAATCTTTGAAAGGTGGCAGGACAAGTTGAGAAGGCTGTTAAAAAAGCACAAGGGATCCTGGGTTTTATTAATAGAGGCATAGAATACAAAAGCAAGGACGTTATGCTAAACCTTTCTAAAACACTGGTGAGGTCTCAGCTGGAATATTGTGTTCAATTCTGGGCACCACACTTTAGGAAGGATGTCAAGGCCTTAGAGAGGGTGCAGAGGAGATTTACCAGAATGGTCCCAGGGATGAGGGACTTCAGTTATGTGGAGAGACTGGAGAAGCTGGGGTTGTTCTCCTTAGAACAGAGAAGGTTAAGGGGAGATTTAATAGAGGTGTTCAAAATCATGAAGGGTTTTGATAGAACAAATAAGGAGAAACTGTTTCCAGTGGGAGAAGGGTCGGTAACCAGAGGACACAGATTTAAGGTGATCGGCAAAAGAGCCAGAGGGGAGATGAGGAAACATTGATGAGGATGAGGACAGTGCAGCGCTCCCCCAGTACTGACCCTCCAACAGTGCAACGCTCCCTCAGTGCTGACCCTCCGACAGTGCAGTACTCCCCCAGTACTGACCCTCCAACAGTGCAACGCTCCCTCAGTGCTGACCCTCCGACAGTGCAGCGCTCCCTCAGTACTGACCCTCCGACAGTGCAGCGCTCCCTCAGTACTGACCCTCCGACAGTGCAGCACTCCCTCAGTACTGACCCTCCGACAGTGCAACGCTCCCTCAGTACTGACCCTCCGACAGTGCAGCGCTGCCTCAGTACAGACCCTCGGACAGTGCAGCGCTCCCTCAGTACTGACCCTCCGACAGTGCAGCATTCCCTCAGTACTGACCCTCCGACAGTGCAGCACTCCCTCAGTACTGACCCTCCGACAGTGCAGCACTCCCTCAGTACTGACCCCCCGACAGGGCAGTGCTCCCCCAGTACCGCCCCTCCAACAGTGCAGTACTCCCTCAGTACTGACCCTCCGACAGTGCAGCGCTCCCTCAGTACAGACCCTCGGACAGTGCAGCGCTCCCTCAGTACAGACCCTCGGACAGTGCAGCATTCCCTCAGTACTGACCCTCCGACGATGCAGCACTTCCGCAGTCCTGACCCTCCGACAGTGCTGCGCTCCCTCAGTACTGACCCTCCGACAGTGCAGCATTCCCTCAGTACTGACCCTCCGACGATGCAGCACTTCTGCAGTCCTGACCCTCCGACAGTGCTGCGCTCCCTCAGTACTGACCCTCCGACGATGCAGCACTTCCGCAGTCCTGACCCTCCGACAGTGCTGCGCTCCCTCAGTACTGACCCTCTGACGGTGCTGCGCTCCCTCAGTACTGACCCTCCGACAATGCAGCACTCCCTAGGTACTGACCCTCTGACAGTGCAGCGCTCCCTCAGTACTGACCCTCGGACAGTGCAGCACTCCCTCAGTACTGACCCTCCGACAGTGCAGCACTCCCTCAGTACTGATCCTCCGACAGTGCAACGCTCCCCCAGTACCGATCCTTGGACAGTGCAGCGCTCCCTCAGTACTGACCCTCCGACACTGCAGCGCTCCCTCAGTACTGACCCTCCGACAGTGCAGCACTCCCCCAGTACTGACCCTCCGACAGTGCAGCGCTCCCTCAGTACTGACCCTCCGACAGTGCAGCACTCCCTCAGTACTGACCCTCCGACAGTGCAGCACTCCCTCAGTACTGACCCTCCGACAGTGCAGCACTCCCTCAGTACTGACCTTCCGACAGTGCAGCGCTCCCTCAGTACTGCACTGGGAATGTCCGCCTGGATTATGGGACTCAACTGTTAGCTAAGATAGAAGCCCATGGAATTGAGGGAAAAGTACGGACTTGGTTAGGAAGTTGGCTGAGCGAAAGGCGACAGAGTGTCGGGATAATGGGAAGGTACTCACATTGGCAGGATGTGACTAGTGGAGTCCCGCAGGGATCTGTCTTGGGGCCTCAATTATTCACAATATTTATTATCGACTTAGATGAAGGCATAGAAAGTCTCATATCTAAGTTTGCCGATGACACAAAGATTGGTGGCATTGTAAGCAGTGTAGATGGAAACATAAAATTACAAAGCGATATTGATAGATTAGGTGAATGGGCAAAATTGTGGCAAATGGAATTCAATGTCGACAAATGTGAGGTCATCCACTTTGGATCAAAAAAGGATAGAACAGGGTACTTTCTAAATGGTAAAAAGTTAAAAACTGTGGATGTCGAAAGGGACTTAGGGGTTCAGGTACATCGATCATTGAAGTGTCATGAACAGGTGCAGAAAATAATCAAGAAGGCTAATGGAATGCTGGCCTTTATATCTAGAGGACTGGAGTACAAGGGGGCAGAAGTTATGCTGCAGTTATACAAAACCCTGGTTAGACCGCACCTGGAGTACTGTGAGCAGTTCTGGGCACCGCACCTTCGGAAGGACATATTGGCCTTGGAGGGAGTGCAGCGTAGGTTTACTAGAATGATACCCGGACTTCAAGGGTTAAGTTACGAGGAGAGATTACACAAATTGGGGTTGTATTCTCTGGAGTTTCGAAGGTTAAGGGGTGATCTGATCGAAGTTTTTAAGATGTTAAGGGGAACGGATAGGGTGGATAGAGAGAAACTATTTCCGCTGGTTGGGGATTCTAGGAGTAGGGGGCACAGTCTAAAAATTAGAGCCAGACCTTTCAGGAGCGAGATTAGAAAACATTTCTACACACAAAGGGTGGTAGAAGTTTGGAACTCTCTTCCGCAAACGGCAATTGATACTAGCTCAATTGCTAAATTTAAATGTGAGATCGATAGCTTTTTGGCAACCAAAGGTATTAAGGGATATGGGCCAAAGGCAGGTATATGGAGTTAGATCACAGATCAGCCATGATCTTATCAAATGGTGGAGCAGGCACGAGGGGCTGAATGGCCTACTCCTGTTCCTATGTTCCTACAAGTCTCTGAAGCGGGACTCGAACCCACGACCTTCTGACTCAGAGGCGAGAGTGCTGCCCCCCTGGGCCACGGCTGACACCAAGAAAGGGAGATTTCGGATGGATGTCGGTGATACTTCTCAGAAAGAGTGACTGACACTTAGCCATGAACTCCTGGACAGATTGGTGGAGATGTGAACTCTGGGATCACTCACAAAGGCCTTTGTGGGTGGGTGTAGCCAAGATGGGCCGAGTGGCCTCCTTGTGATCGGAAGTGGGTGGGTGCGGGGGTGGAGCGGGGGGGGGGGGGGGGTTTCCGAGAGGCGGAGCAATAATCCTGGTTGTGGCCGATTGCCGTCCGCAGGGAGTGCCTGAAGCAGTTGATCCGAAGCTGCACAGACCCACAGGTGCCCTGCCCGTATCGGGATGAGAGCTACGCCTGTGACAGCAAACTCCAGGAGCGGGAGATACGAGCGGTGAGTCACCATCGGGGGGTGAAGGGGGGGGGGGGGCGGGGGGAGGGTTCAGACTCGCCTCACTGAGACCTGGACATCCCAACTCTTTCCCCTCCCTTCGTCCTCATTTCTCTCTCTCTCTCTCTCTCTGGCCCACTCAGCTTGGATCTGATCGAGGTGTTTAAAACGTTAAAGGGATTTGATAGGGTGGATGGAGAGAAACTATTTCCTCTGGTGGGGGGGGGGGGGGGGGGGGAGTCCAGAACAAGGGGGCAGAACCTTAATAGGAACAGGAGGAGGCCATTCAGCCCCTCGAGCCTGTTCCCCCATTCAATTAGGTCATGGCCGATCTTATACCTACACCAGTTGGACTGGGCTTGTATTCCCTCGAGTGTAGAAGATTAAGGGGTGATCTCATCGAGGTGTTTAAGATGATTAAAGGATTTGATCGGGTCGATAGAGAGAAACTATTTCCTCCGGTGGGGGGAGTCCAGAACAAGGGGGCAGAACCTTAAAATTAGAGCTCGGCCGTTCTTGTGTGAAGCACTTCTTCACACAAAGGGGAGTGGGAATCTGGAACTCTCTCCCCCAAAAAGCTGTGGATACTGGGGGTCGATTGGAGCTTTCAAGACTGAGATCGACAGATTTTTTTTGGGGTAAGGGTATCGAGGGATACGGAGCAAAAGGTGGGTAGATGGAGGTGAGGTACAGATCAGCCATGATCCGATTGAATGGCGGATCAGGCTCGATGGGCTGAATGGCCTCCTCCTGTTCCTAATGTTACCATGTTTTATGCCCCCTCGTTGCCCACTCACTCTCAGGTGCCCGGGAAAGTGCTCAGTGACATCGCTCTAAGGAGGGAGCGCCAAAGAAACAATTTAATGACCGCAGCTGGCCCTCAGCACCCCTGGGCAAGTCGGGGGGGTGGTGGGGGGGGGCGGCCACAGGAAGGTGGGGGGGGGGGGCGGTAAATCTTCCAGGATCGCCAACCCTCGCTGCAAAGTGTGGACATCAAGTGAGGACAGAACGGGGGCTCGGGCTGTGATGCCCTCTGCAGTTAAATAGCCCACCAACACTCACTGAGGCAGTGAGGTAGCAGAGGGCCTCTGATCCCTGTGGAACGGCAGCCCATCAAGGGGTAAGTGGATCGAGAAAACTGCTGAGCAAACTCGTGCAGAACTTTTATATATTTTTAAAAAAGGCTACCCCTGACATCTTGTAATTCGATTAGTGTGTGCCTCTGGGTCACAGAGTTGAAATCTTGAAGAAACAACTGGCCAGCCCAGGGGGAGACAGCCATTACCCTGGACCTGCATTAATCACTGAAATTCTTATTATAATACGCAACACAGGGGTACCTGTAGCTAAGCGATCTTTAACCAACAACGACCTGCATTGATATAGCACCTTTAACGTAGTAAAACGTCCCTTCACAGGAGCGATTATCAAACAAAATATGACACCGAGCCACATAAGGTGATATTAGGACAGGTGACCAAAAGGTTGGTCAAAGAGGTAGGTTTTAAGAAGGGTCTTAAAGGAGGAGAGAGAGGCGGAGAGGTTTAGGGAGGGAATTTCAGAGCTTAGGGCCCAGGCGGCTGAATACACGGCCGCCAATGGTGGAGCGATTAAAATCGGGGATGTGCAAGAGGCCGGAATTGGAGGAGGGCAGAGATCTTGGGGGGTTGTAGGGGCTGGAGGAGGTCACAGAGATAGGGAGGGGGGGGCGAGGCTGTGGAGGGATTTGAAAACAAGGATGAGAATTTTTAAATCGAGGCGTTCCCGGACCGGGAGCCAATGTGGGTCAGTGAGCACGGGGGGTGATGGGAGAACGGGACTTGGTGAGAGTGAGGATACGGGCTACACTGTAATAAACACACGTTGATTTGTGCTCCACAGCTGGTTTCCCTCGAAGACTATGATAAGTTCTTGGACCGCAGTATGAGTGTCGCAGAGAGCAGCAGCGATAACAGTTACCACTGTAAGACCGTGGACTGCAGGGGCTGGTGTATCTACGAGGACGCAGTCAATGAGTTCCGATGCCCCATCTGCTGGAGGCTCAACTGTCTGCTCTGCAAGGTGAAGCTCAGCAGGTTCAGTACCAGTCCACCGTGCGCTGTCCGAGGGTCAGTACTGAGGGAGCACCACACTGTCGGAGGGTCAGTACTGAGGGAGCGCTGCACTGTCGGAGGGTCAGTACTGAGGGAGCGCCGCACTGTCGGAGGGTCAGTACTGAGGGAGCGCCGCACTGTCGGAGGGTCAGTACTGAGGGAGCGCCGCACTGTCGGAGGGTCAGTACTGAGGGAGCGCCGCACTGTCGGAGGGTCAGTACTGAGGGAGCGCCGCACTGTCGGAGGGTCAGTACTGAGGGAGCGCTGCACTGTCGGAGGGTCGGTGCTGAGGGAGCGCCGCACTGTCGGAGGGTCAGTACTGAGGGAGCGCCGCACTGTCGGAGGGTCAGTACTGAGGGAGCGCCGCACTGTCGGAGGGTCAGTACTGAGGGAGCGCTGCACTGTCGGAGGGTCAGTACTGAGGGAGCGCTGCACTGTCGGAGGGTCAGTAATGAGGGAGCGCTGGACTGTCGGAGGGTCAGTACTGAGGGAGCGCTGCACTGTCGGAGGGTCAGTACTGAGGGAGCGCTGTCTGTCGGAGGGTCAGTACTGAGGGAGCGCTGCACTGTTTGAGGGTCAGTACTGAGGGAGCACCGCACTGTCGGAGGGTCAGTACTGAGGGAGCGCTGCACTGTCGGAGGGTCAGTACTGAGGGAGTGCTGCACCGTCGGAGGGTCAGTACTGAGGGAGTGCTGCACTGTCGGAGGGTCAGTACTGAGGGAGTGCTGCACCGTCGGAGGGTCAGTACTGAGGGAGCGCTGCACTGTCGGAGGGTCAGTACTGAGGGAGCGCTGCACTGTTGGAGGGTCAGTACTGAGGGAGCGCTGCACTGTCGGAGGGTCAGTACTGAGGGAGCGCTGCACTGTTTGAGGGTCAGTACTGAGGGAGCGCTGCACTGTTTGAGGGTCAGTGCTGACCTCACACTTGCCCACATTAAACTCTATCTGCCACACTCACTCACTTACTCTATCAACGTCCATTTGCAACTTCCTGCTCCCATCTATTCTATTTATTGTGCTCCCTAATTATGAAACGATATGGGGAGTGAGCAGGGGAGTGGGATTAGACTGGGTGGGATATTAAAGGGTTAAGGGGAGTGAGCAGGAGAGTGGGATTAGACTGGGTGGGATATTACAGGGTTAAGGGGAGTGAGCAGGAGAGTGGGATTAGACTGGGTGGGATATTAAAGGGTTAAGGGGAGTGAGCAGGAGAGTGGGATTAGACTGGGTGGGATATTAAAGGGTTAAGGGGAGTGAGCAGGAGAGTGGGATTAGACTGGGTGGGATATTAAAGGGTTAAGGGGAGTGAGCAGGAGAGTGGGATTAGACTGGGTGGGATATTACAGGGTTAAGGGGAGTGAGCAGGAGAGTGGGATTAGACTGGGTGGGATATTAAAGGGTTAAGGGGAGTGAGCAGGAGAGTGGGATTAGACTGGGTGGGATATTAAAGGGTTAAGGGGAGTGGGATTAGACTGGGTGGAATATTAAAGGGTTAAGGGGAGTGAGCAGGAGAGTGGGATTAGACTGGGTGTTATATTAAAGGGTTAAGGGGAGTGAGCAGGGGAGTGGGATTAGACTGGGTGGGATATTACAGGGTTAAGGGGAGTGAGCAGGGGAGTGGGATTAGACTGGGTGGGATATTAAAGGGTTATTGGGAGTGAGCAGGAGAATGGGATTAGACTGGGTGGGATATTACAGGGTTAAGGGGAGTGAGCAGGGGAGTGGGATTAGACTGGGTGGGATATTAAAGGGTTATTGGGAGTGAGCAGGAGAGTGGGATTGTTGCTATTTCTGTTAAATTAGGAACATGGGAATTGCGAGACTAAAAAAGTCCACGGTCCGTGTCGTTCGCCCTCTACCACCCGGGTGGTCCCATGATACAACGATAATGGAGGTGTTGACTAATTACAGCAATCAGTCTCTATCAATCAGTCTACAACAGACCCAGACATGAGGTGAGGAAAACCCCAGTGGGGGAGAGCTTTGGGAACCATAGGTCCAAAGTCACCTGTTCCTCCCGAGCCTGTTACACTTCACAAGTCACATCTCAAATACTGTGTCTGAAGATTATTATTCGAGACCTAAAATGTAACCTATGTGTGGAGGCGGAAGATGTGTCTATGGTTCTTAATGAATACTTTGCATCTGTCTTCACAAAAGAGGGGGACGATGCAGAGATTGTAGTTAAGGAGGAGTGTGAAATATTGGATGGGATAAACATAGTGAGAGAGGAAATATTAAGGGGATTTGCATCTTTGAAAGTGGATAAATCACCAGGGCCGGATGAAATGTATCCCAGGATGTTAAGAGAAGGGAGGAAATAGCGGAGGCTCTGAGCATTATTTTCCAATCCTCACTGGATACAGGCGTGGTGCCGGAGGATTGGAGGACTGCTAATGTTGTACTGTTGTTTAAAAAGAGAGCGGGGGATAGACAGAGTAATTGCAGGCCAGTCAGTCTAACCTCGGTGGTGTGCAAATTATTGGAATCAATTCTGAGGAACAGGATAAACCGCCATTAGAAAGACACGGAGTAATCGGGGACAGTCAGCGTGGATTTGTTACGGGGAGGTCGTGTCTGACTAACTTCATTGAATTTTTTGAGCAGGTAACAAGGAGGGTCGATGAGGGTGGTGCATTTGATGTAGTCTACATGGATTTTAGCAAGGTTTATGACAAGGACCCACATGGCAGACTGGTCAAAAAAGTACAAGCCCATGGGATCCAAGGGAGAGTGGCAAGTTGGATCCAAAATTGGCTCAGTGGCAGGAAGCAAAGGGTCATGGTTGATGGGTGATTTTGTGACTGGAAGGCTGTTTCCAGTGGGGTCCCACAAGGTCCCTTGCTTTTTGTGATATATATTAATGATTTGGACTTAAACATGATTAAGAAGTTTGCAGATGATACAAAAATTGGCCGTGTGGTTGATAGTGAGGAGGAAAGCTGTAGACTGCAGGAAGATATCACTGGACTGGTCAGGTGGGCAGAAAAGTGGCAAATGGAATTCAATCCAGAGAAGTGTGAGGAATGCATTTGGGGAGGGCAAACAAGGCAAGGGAATACACAATAAATGGGAGGATACTGAAAGGTGTAGAGGAAGTGAGGGACCTTGGAGTGCATGTCCACAGATCCCTGAAGGTAGCAGGACAGGTAGACAAGGTGGTTAAGAAGGCAAATGGGATACTTTCCTTTATTAGCTGAGGCATAGAATATAAGAGCAGGGAGGTTATGCTGGAACTGTATAAAACACTAGTTAGGCCACAGCTTGAGTATTGCGTACAGTTCTGGTCACCATGTTACTGGAAAGATGTGATTGCACTAGAGAGGGTACAGAGGAGATTTACGAGGATGTTGCCAGGACTGGAGAATTTTAGCTATGAGGAAAGATTGGATAGGCTGGGGTTGTTTTCTTTGGAACAGAGGAGGTTGAGGGGCGATTTAATTGAGGTGTATAAAATTATGAGGGGCCCAGATAGAGTGGATAGGAAGGACCTATTTCCCTTAGCGGAGGGGTCAATAACCAGGGGACATAGATTTAAAGTGATTGGTAGAAGGATTAGAGGGGAGCTGAGGAGAAATGTTTTCCCCCAGAGGGTGGTGGGGGTCTGGAACTCACTGCCTGAGAGGGTGGGAGAGGCACAAACCCTCAAACCCTCAAACCCTCAAAAGTACCTGGATGTGCACCTGAAGAGCCGTGACCTGCAGGGCTACGGACCAAATGCGGGAAAGTGGGATTAGGCTGGGGGGCTCATTTTCAGCCGGCACGGACACGATGGGCCGAATGGCCTCCTTCTGTGCGGTAAATTTTCTATGATTCTAACTTATAAAATGGTGAATCAATGCGGTGATGTTTGGAGGGCACCCGATGCGATTTCACCTGCTCCCCGTGCCCAGGACAGTTAAATCCTGGACCTCGCTGAGTGAGGGGCGGTGGGGGAAGGGGAGGTTAACCCTCTCTGGGGAAGGGTCAGTAGCCCGGCCTCGTTAATGGGGAATCGTTGAAGCATCCCCAGGGCCCCTCACACCGTCTCCTGTCTCCGTGCTGCATCAGCTTCCTTGGCCAGTCCTGCCATTTAAATATTGACTCTTCGCCCCCACAGGCAATCCACGAAGGAATGAACTGCAAACAGTACCAGGATGATCTGCGTAGCCGCGCACTCAACGATTCGGCTGCACGCCGCACCACCGAGATGCTAAAGGTAAATCAGCTGTCGCTCGGCACGGACTCTGACACAGAGAGACGTCCATTCCACTTTGTCAGCAGGTTGTGGGTTCAAGTCCCACTCCAGAGACTTGAGCACATAAACCAGACCGACACTCCCAGTGCAGTACTGAGGGAGCGCCGCACTGTCGGAGGGTCAGTACTGAGGGAGCGCCGCACTGTCGGAGGGTCAGTACTGAGGGAGCGCTGCACTGTCGGAGGGTCAGTACTGAGGGAGAGCTGCACTGTCGGAGGGGCAGTACTGAGGGAGCGCCGCACTGTCGGAGGGTCAGTACTGAGGGAGCGCCGCACTGTCGGAGGGTCAGTACTGAGGGAGCGCTGCACTGTCGGAGGGTCAGTACTGAGGGAGTGCTGCACTGTCGGAGGGGCAGTACTGAGGGAGCGCCGCACTGTCGGAGGGTCAGTACTGAGGGAGCGCTGCACTGTCGGAGGGTCAGAACTGAGGGAGCGCTGCACTGTCGGAGGGTCAGTACTGAGGGAGTGCTGCACTGTCGGAGGGTCAGTACTGAGGGAGCGCTGCACTGTCGGAGGGTCGGTACTGAGGGAGCGCTGCACTGTCGGAGGGTCGGTACTGAGGGAGCGCTGCACTGTCGGAGGGTCGGTACTGAGGGAGCGTTGCACTGTCGGAGGGTCGGTACTGAGGGAGCGCTGCACTGTCGGAGGGTCGGTACTGAGGGAGAGCTTCACTGTCGGAGGGGCAGTACTGAGGGAGCGCCGCACTGTCGGAGGGTCAGTACTGAGGGAGCGCTGCACTGTCGGAGGGTCAGTACTGAGGGAGTGCTGCACTGTCGGAGGGTTAGTACTGAGGGAGCGCTGCACTGTCGGAGGGTCAGTACTGAGGGAGCGCTGCACTGTCGGAGGGTCAGTACTGAGGGAGCGCTGCACTGTCGGAGGGTCGGTACTGAGGGAGTGCTGCACTGTCGGAGGGTCGGTACTGAGGGAGCGCTGCACTGTCGGAGGGTCGGTACTGAGGGAGCGTTGCACTGTCGGAGGGTCGGTACTGAGGGAGCGCTGCACTGTCGGAGGGTCGGTACTGAGGGAGAGCTGCACTGTCGGAGGGGCAGTACTGAGGGAGCGCCGCACTGTCGGAGGGTCAGTACTGAGGGAGCGCTGCACTGTCGGAGGGTCAGTACTGAGGGAGTGCTGCACTGTCGGAGGGTTAGTACTGAGGGAGCGCTGCACTGTCGGAGGGTCAGTACTGAGGGAGCGCTGCACTGTCGGAGGGTCAGTACTGAGGGAGCGCTGCACTGTCGGAGGGTCAGTACTGAGGGAGCGCTGCACTGTCGGAGGGTCGGTACTGAGGGAGCGTTGCACTGTCGGAGGGTCGGTACTGAGGGAGGGCTGCACTGTCGGAGGGTCAGTACTGAGGGAGCGCTGCACTGTCGGAGGGTCAGTACTGAGGGAGCGCTGCACTGTCGGAGGTGTCATCTTTCGGATGAGACGTTAAACCAAGGCCCCGTCTGCCCTCTCAGGTGGATGTAAAAGATCCCACGGACACTATTTTGAAGAAGAGCAGGGGGAGTTCTCCTTGGAGTCCTGGCCAATGTTTATCCCTCAACCAACATCACTAAAAACATTATCTGGTCATTACCATATTGCTCTTTGTGGGATCTTGCTGTGCGTACATTGGCTGCCGCGTTTCCTCCATTACAACAGTGACTACATTTCAAAAGTACTTCATTGGCTGTAAAGCACTTTGGGACGTCCTGAGGTGGTGAAAGGTGCTGTAGAAATGCAAGTCTTTGTTCTAGTTTGAGGTTGTCTTATGAGAGACTGTCTTTGCCTTTCCCCCCGTGCCTCCATCTCCCGGTCTGTTGGTTGGGTGCTGGACATTGGCTTTACACACTGGGCCACCAGCGGGTTATGGTTGTGTACTGGGTGTGTTACTGGACTAGTAATCCAGAAAACACGAGTTCAAATCCCACCATGGCAGTTTGAGAATTTCAATTCTGTTTGAAAAATCTGGGAATAAAAAAAGATGGTATCAATAAAAATAAATTTTAAAATCGAACCGTTGCCGGACAGGGAGCCAGTGCAGGCCAGCGAGCTCAGGGGTGATGGGTGAACAGTACTTGGTGCGAGTTAGGATGCGGGCAGCCGAGCTTTGGTTGAGTTTAAGTTAAGGGAGGGTGGAAAACGGGAGGCCGGCCAGGAGAGCGTTGGGATAGTCGAGTCTGGGGGTTACAAAGGCACGGGTGAGGGTTTCAGTAGCCGATGAGCTGAGGTAGGGGCGGAGACGGGCGATGTTACGGAGGTGGAAGTAGAAAATAAGGCAACGACTTAGAGAAGAGGCAGGAGAGAAACGTCTCTTTTTATTAACGACAGTAACAATGAAACTTTGCGCTCCACAGACGTTGGTTCAGACGGGAGAGGCAATGCATTGCCCAAAGTGTAAGATAATAGCGCAGAAGAAGGATGGATGTGATTGGATAAGATGCCCTGTCTGTCACACCGAGATCTGCTGGGTCACCAAGGGCTACCGCTGGGGGCCTGGGGTAAGCTGTCTAAACACGTGCCTGCGGTTTGGTTTGTGCTTTTATTTTTTTTGTGCGAGACAGCCTCAAAAAAAAAACTGGAAAGGCACGAGAGAGAGAGAGAGAGAGAGGGAGGGAAATCAGAAAGAGAGACACTGAAGCCCGAGGGGATGTAAAAGCCTCGGAGATTCTAGGAGGAAGGGGAATTCTGAGGGAGATGAGGAGTTCCGCACTTCGGAGGGAGAGAACGCGTGGGAGACGGTGAGATCAGTCTTCGAAACCAAGCAGCAACACATCCCCGCATCTTCCGCAAGGGAGCACGATGAAAGAACCAATAATAAAGATGGCGGGTGATTTTAGCCTTTGAACCTGCCTTTCGGGGTTCGAGGGAAGGAATAATAGAGGAGCACACTATAGATCACCAAATAGTGGGCAGGAGATAGAGGGGCAAATTTACAGGCAAATTAAAGAAAGGTTCAAGAACTATAGAGTAGTGAGAATGAGGGGATTTCAATTACCCCAGTATAGACTGGGATAGTAACAGTGTAAAGGGCAAAGAGGGGGAGGGATTCCTAAAATGTGTACAGGAGAACTTTCTGGAACAGTGTGTTTCCAGCCCAACCAGGAAGGAAACAGCGACGGATCTAGTTCTGGGGAATGAAGTGGGGCATTTGGGGAACAGTGATCATAATATTATTAGGTTTAGAATAGTTATGGAAAAGGACAAGAAAAAAATCAAATGTGAAAATACTCAACTGGAGGAAGGTTTAATTTCAGAGTTGAAAAAGGATCTGGTTCAGGTGGATTGGAATTAAAGATTGGCAGACAAAACAGTAATTGAACAGTGGGAGGCCTTCAAGGGGGAGTTGGTTCGGGTACAGAGCAGACACATCCCTACAAGGGGGAAAGGAAGGGCATCCAAAGCTAGAGCTCCCTGGGTGACTAAAGATATAAGAGATTAAAATGAAACAGAAAAAGGCTTATGATTAATGTAAGTTAAAAAAACAGGAGAGAACAAGGCTGAATACAGTAAGTAGAGAGATTTAAAAAAGGGAATAAGAGGGGCAGAGAGAGAGTATGAGAATAGATTAATGAGTAACATAAAAGGGAATCCAAAAGTCTTTTATAAACATATAAATAGTAAAAGGGCAGTCAAAGGAAGGGTGGGACCGATTAGGGACAAAAAAGATCTTCTTGTAGTGGCAGAGAGCACGGCTGAGGATTAAATGAAAACTTCACATCAGTCTTCACTAGAGAAGAGGATGCTGCCATTGTAGCAGTAAAGGAGGAGGGAGTAGCGATATTGGACAGGATAAAAATAGATAAAGAGGAGGTACTTAAAAGATTGGCAGTACTCAAAGTAGAAAAGTCACCGGGTCTGAATGGGACACCTCCCAGGTTACTGAGGGAAGTAAGGGTGGAAATTGCGGAGACTCTGGCCACAATCTTCCAATCCTCCTTAGATAGGGGGATAGTATCAGAGGACTGGAGGATTATAAATGTTACACCCCTGTTCAAAAAAGGGGAGAGGGATAAACCCGGCAATTACAGGCCAGTCAGCCTAACGTCGGTGGTGGGGAAACTTTTAGAAACAATAATCCGGGACAAAATTAATTGCACTTGGAAAAGTCTGGGCTCATAAATGAAAGTCAGCACGGATTTGTTAAAGGAAAATCATGTTTAACTAACTTGATTGAGTTCTTTGATTAAGTATCAAGACTGGCTACTAAGAAAAGATAGCAGAGTCCTGCCTGTGTCGGTTATATCATATCCCAGAAAGAGTCACTGGGGCTAGAAAGGGGGCAGTTCTGACGAAAGGTCATCGACCTGAAACGTTAACTCTGTTTCTTTCTCCACAGATGCTGCCTGACCTGCTGAGTATTTCCAGCATTTTCTGTTTTAATTTCAGATTTCCAGCAGCCGCAGTATTTTGCTTTGGCCAGAAAGCGATTACGCTGTGCATTATGTCCAGGAGGGGGCTGAGACTATGGTCCCGATCCTGGCTCCACCAGATTCTGCCCCATTTAGACCAGACCTTTAAATTCTGGGAAGGGGCCGCTGTGGGTGGACCTTTTCCCCCTTATGTCGGGGAGCGTGTTGGGGGAGTTCTCAGGAAATTGGTCCCTTTACACCCTTGGAAGGCCTCAACAGAACGCACACCGTTAAAGACCCGGCATGAGTCCCGCTGAGGAGTTCTAAAACCCTGAACCTTAACCAGAGCAAGATAATCAACACCGGACGGGATCAATTACCTTCTCTTGTTGGAATGGCAGCTGTGGAAAACCAGAGTTTAAAAACAAATTCTGCGGCCTACTTGGGCCTCTGGAGGACTGCACTCTGCCTTCAAAGGGCAGGTTCGCTTGGATGGGGGCAGCACCATCGGTGCATCCTTGCAGGCACCAACAGCCTGCTTCGCGCCCCTCCCGTACAAATGACTCTGTCTCCGGAATTTGGGAGGGGGATCTCCAACCTTGGGCCGAAGCGGCCGAGAGTCCCACGGTGCTCCAGGAATTTCCAGGCCACTGTCTTCGGGGGAAAAAAAAGATAAAGAATAATTGGAGGGAAAATAAATTCGAGCAAAATAAATCGAAGCAAATAACAAAAACAAAAGTGACATCATGTCACTTGAAATGGCGATTTTCACCAAAGCAATATGTCCAAACACTAGAAACAGTGACCAATGAGGGGGTTATCTTGTGAGGAAAGGTTGGACAAGTTGGGCCTGTACACACTGGAGTTTAGAAGAATGAGAGGTGATCTTATTGAAACATATAAGATCCTGAGGGGACTAGAAGGGGTAAATGCTGAGAGGATGTTTCCCCTTGTGGGAGAGACTAGAACTCGGGGCCACAGTTTAAAAATAAGGGGTCTCCCATTTAAGACGGAGATGAGGAGAAATTTTTTCTCTCAGAGGGTGGTGAGTCTGTGGAACTCCCTTCCCCAGAGAGCGGTGGAGGCAGGGTCATTGAATATTTTTAAGGCTGAGTTCGATAGATTCCTGATTAACAAGGGAGTCAAAGGTTATAGTAGGTAGACGGGAAAGTAGGGTTGAGGTCACAATCAGATCAGCCATGATCTTATCAAATGGCAGAGCAGGCTCGAGGGGCCGAATGGCCTACTCCTACTCTTAATTCGTATGTTCATATATTCTAACGGAGAGGGTTGATGAGGGGAGTGCGGTTGATGTTGTGTATATGGACTTTCAAAAGACATTTGATAAAGTACCACATAATAGACTTGTCAGCAAAATTAAAGCCCATGGGATTAAAGGGACAGTGACAGCGTGGATTCAAAATTGGCTAAGGGACAGAAAGCAGAGAGTAGTGGTGAACGATTGTTTTTCAGACTGGAGGGAAGTTTACAGTGGTGTTCCCCAGGGGTCAGTATTAGGACCACTGCTCTTTTTGACATATATTAATGACCTGGACTTGGGTATAGAGGGTATAATTTCAAAATTTGCAGATGACACGAAACTCGGAAATGTAGTAAACAATGTGGAGGATAGTAACAGACTTCAGGAGGACACAGACAGACTGGTGAAATGGGCAGACACATGGCAGATGGAAGTTAACGCAGGGAAGTGTGAAGTGATACATTTTGGTGGGAAGAATGAGGAGAGGCAATATAAACTAAATGGTATAATTTTAAAGGGGGTGCAGGAACAGAGAGACCTGAGGGTGTGTGTACACAAATCTTTGAAGGTGGCAGGACAAGTTGAGAAGGCTGTTAAAAAAGCATACGGGATCCTGGGCTTTATTAATAGAGGCATAGAGTACAAAAGCAAGGAGTTTACGCTAAACCTTTATAAAACACTGGTTAGGCCTGAGCTGGATAGTGTCCAATTCTGGGCCCCACACTTGAATAGAGTTGAAGCAGCATCGGTTCAGATTGATTCACATCTCATTCTGTCTCGGGCAGCAGAGAAGGTTAAGGGGAGATTTGATAGAGGTGTTCAAAATCATGAAGGGTTTCGATAGAGTAAATAAGGAGAAACTGTTTCCAGTGGGAGAAGGGTCGGTAACCAGAGGACACAGATTTAAGGTGATCGGCAAAAGAGCCAGAGGGGAGATGAAGAAATGTTTTTTTACGCAGCGAGTTGTTCTGATCTGGAATTCACTGCCTGAAAAGGCGGTGGGAGCAGATTCAATAGTAACTTTCAAAAGGGAATGGGATAAATTTTTGAAGGGAAAAAATGTGCAGGGCTACGGGGAAAGAGCAGGGGGAGTGGGACTAATTGGATAGCACTTTCAGAGCTGGCACAGGCACGATGGGCCGAATGGCCTCCTCCTGTATCATTCTATGATTCTGTGAACTCTCCCGGATTATCCTGGAGTCTCCTGGAATTAAAGATCAGTCTCCCGGACACTCCTGCGAGCAAACCCGGCAGATAAATTGTAGAGGGGGAATTTTCTTCACCCGTTTCACTCCGGCCGGGTTCACACCAAACACCACCACACCCAGGAGGCAATGTAATGGATAGAGAGGTTTCTGGAGCGCAGAGGGTTGTGGGTATCGTGACTGCCATTATTGACCGATTGATGCATCGGGAGCCTGGGAGTGGGGCGGGACGTCTCTACAACCACTGTGATTGCCCGTGGGTCAGCTCCGGCCACTGCCCGGGGGTCATCTCCGGCCACTGCCCGTGGGTCAGCTCCGGCCACTGCCCGTGGGTCAGCTCCGGCCTCTGCCCGGGGGTCAGCTCCGGCCACTGCCCGTGGGTCAGCTCCTGCCACTGCCCGTGGGTCAGCTCCGGCCTCTGCCCGGGGGTCAGCTCCGGCCACTGCCCATGGGTCAGCTCCTGCCACTGCCCGGGGGTCATCTCCTGCCACTGCCTGGGGGTCAGCTCCTGCCACTGCCCGGGGGTCAGCTCCGGCCACTGCCCGTGGGTCATCTCCTGCCACTGCCCGGGGGTCAGCTCCTGCCACTGCCCGGGGGTCAGCTCCGGCCACTGCCAGGGGGTCAGCTCCGGCCACTGCCCGTGGGTCAGCTCCGGCCACTGCCAGGGGGTCAGCTCCGGCCACTGCCTGGGGGGTCATCTCCGGCCACTGCCCGTGGGTCAGCTCCGGCCTCTGCCCGGGGGTCATCTCCTGCCACTGCCCGTGGGTCATCTCCGGCCACTGCCCGTGGGTCAGCTCCTGCCACTGCCCGGGGGTCAGCTCCTGCCACTGCCCGGGGATCATCTCCGGCCACTGCCCGTGGGTCAGCTCCGGCCACTGCCCGGGGGTCATCTCCTGCCACTGCCCGGGGGTCATCTCCTGCCACTGCCCGGGGGTCATCTCCTGCCACTGCCCGTGGGTCAGCTCCGGCCACTGCCCGGGGGTCATCTCCTGCCACTGCCCGGGGGTCAGCTCCTGCCACTGCCCGTGGGTCAGCTCCGGCCACTGCCCGGGGGTCATCTCCGGCCACTGCCCGTGGGTCAGCTCCGGCCACTGCCCGTGGGTCAGCTCCGGCCACTGCCCGGGGGTCATCTCCTGCCACTGCCCGGGGGTCAGCTCCTGCTACTGCCCGTGGGTCAGCTCCGGCCACTGCCCGGGGGTCATCTCCTGCCACTGCCCGGGGGTCAGCTCCTGCCACTGCCCGTGGGTCAGCTCCGGCCACTGCCCGTGGGTCAGCTCCGGCCACTGCCCGGGGGTCAGCTCCGGCCACTGCCTGTGGGTCAGCTCTGATCACTACCAACCAGTCATTTCCAGCCACTGCCCACCAGTCAGCTCCGGCCACTTCCTGGGGGTCATCCCTAGTTATCGGGAAACTCACCGACCGTTATAAACCGGCGAATTCTGACGATGTGTTCTCTTTCCCCCCACCCCAGGGACCCGGAGATACAAGTGGAGGTTGCCGTTGTCTTGTTAATGGGCAGCGGTGCCACCCGCTCTGCCAGAATTGTCACTGACCCCCCTGCCAATCCGAAGGTGAGGGGAGGGGGAGAGTGCGACTGGAGCTGACACAGTCCGGACAGAATTTACCAGCGGGAAAAGTCAACGGATGAAACCCCGAAAACCAAGAAAGGATTGGCGCAGTCTGCTCCCGCGATCCTCGCCTCCGGACGGCAAACTCCCGGCTCGACCCTTTCATGAGCAGCTTCCGGTGACCACGGGATAGTCGGGAGGTCGTTGGGTTTTGCGGCCCTGCGGATCAACACCTGAAATCGCTGTCGCTAAACTCAAAACCCAATCCTGACCCTCCTGGGCTGACACCGTGCTCATTAGTGCGAGTGAGTACAATAGTGAACGATAGTGTCACATCACTACAGCCCCTAGTAAGGGCTGTAACCAGGGCAGTCATGGTCGATGTCATCTCAACACCCCAGTTATACCAGTGTTGTCCAGTGTTAGCCACATCTGGACAATTGGGAATCCAGGTGTGGCTAATTGAGTAATAAACAATGAGTTGCATGTGTGATCTCAGTATCCATATTCGCACGGTGTGCGTGTGTGTGTGAACTTTAACCTTGTGTGTTTGTTGGTAAAATGCGACGTAAAGCAGAGTGAGTGAGAGTTTCTTTGATCGTTGTGGCTGCTTTACTCCCGGTCACTGAATGGTGGGAAATTAAGTCCATGTGTGAAGTACATTTACCCGGAGTGGGTGAGGCGTTTTGTACTAAAATTAGTGCGTGTGGGTGAAACAGTGTCGCCGTAGTAACACCTGTGGCGGGCCAATTTCTACTGGCCAACACTGGGTTAGATAACTGGGCCTGTAACTGGTCCCAGGTATCTGTTGTTTTATTTTTTTATGTAAAATTCACATTGGTGGACAGATTGTTGAGTGAAGGTTTTCTGAAGCACACGGTCAAAGGTGGAAAAGATGCTGCTTTTCCCGACTGTGTGAGTTCCACTCTATCAAGGTCACTTTCTAACCCACTTCATCCTCTTAAACTGCAGGCTTAATGTCTGACCTTTTCACACATCGAACAGACTCCACAATCTCAGACTGGGAGATCGCTTTGCTGAACGCCTCCGCTCTGTCTGTGAGCGTGACCCTGACCTGCCGGTCACTCACCATTTTAATTCCCCGTCCCACTCCCTCCCTGTCCTCGGCCTCTTACACTGTTCCAGTGAAGCTCAACAGAAGCTCGAGGAACAGCACCTCATCTTTTGTTTAGGCACTTTACAACCTTCCGGACTCAACACTGATTTCAATATCTTCAGATCAGAACCACTGCTCCCATTTTTTCAGACAGCAGGTGCTGGTAATGGTTCTGCTGTTGCCATTCACAGCTCCTCTAGACCCATCTTTTGTTTCTTTACTTGTCCCATTCCCACCCTCCTTGCCGTACACCATCATTCCTTTTGTCATTTAATCACTCCTGCCCTCCACCCTATCACAGTCCTTCCCTTTTGTTCTTTCCTCCCCCCCCCCTCCCACTTTGCCCGGCTCTGTACTTGCTTAAAAACTTTAACTCTTTAACTTCTTCCAGTTCTGACGAAAGGTCATCGACCTGAAACATTAACTCTGTTAATAGATGCTGCCTGACCTGCTGAGTGTTTCCAGCATTTTCTGTTTTTATTTCAGATTTCCAGCACCCACAGTATTTTGCTTTTGGTCCACAATTTCTCCCTAACCTTCCACCCTATATTATTCATCCCAGAACAGCTGCTTACTTTGACGTGACATTCTCAGTCTCAGTCCCAATCGCTAAGGGACTATCCTGTTCCACGTCATCCGATCACTAATTTATAAACCGTTGGTCTTGTTGCTAACTGGATTGTTGCTAATTGGCCATTTATTTGCCAATCACTAATTGGTCTCATTTATCAAAAATAGTGTTTAGTTTCTCAATTGCGCAGTTTGCATTTTATTAACTTGTTACAGTTGTAAATTTTTATCACGACTGTAAATACAAATATATTTTACTACTGGTACACTTCACATGGAAGTGAGGTGGGGGAATGTGTTCCTTCAACAGAACAGAGAGAGCTTTGCTTCACAAACATCTCACGCTGTACCTAACCTGAACCAGCTTGAGTATGACATCAAAACAATCTGCTGCAAACACTCAGCAGGTCAGGCAGCGTCTATAGAGAGAGAAGCAGAGTTAACATTTCAGGTCTGGTTCCGATCAAGGGTCATTGACCTGAAACGTTAACTCTTGTTTCTTTTTTTATTCGTTCATGGGATGTGGGCGTCGCTGGCGAGGCCGGCATTTATTGCCCATCCCTAATTGCCCTTGAGAAGGTGGTGGTGAGCCGCCTTCTTGAACCGCTGCAGTCCGTGTGGTGAAGGTTCTCCCACAGTGCTGTTAGGTAGGGAGTTCCAGGATTTTGACCCAGCGACGATGAAGGAACGGCGATATATTTCCAAGTCGGGATGGCGTGTGACTTGGAGGGGGACGTGCAGGTGGTGTTGTTCCCATGTGCCTGCTGCTCTTGTCCTTCTAGATGGTAGAGGTCGTGGGTTTGGGAGGTGCTGTCGAAGAAGCCTTGGCGAGTTGCTGCAGTGTATCCTGTGGATGGTACACACTGCAGCCACGGTGCGCCGGTGGTGAAGGGAGTGAATGTTTAGGGTGGTGGATGGGGCGCCAATCAAGCGGGCTGCTTTGTCCTGGATGGTGTCGAGCTTCTTGAGTGTTGTTGGAGCTGCACTCATCCAGGCAAGTGGAGAGTATTCCATCACACTCCTGACTTGTGCCTTGTAGATGGTGGAAAGGCTTTGGGGAGTCAGGAGGTGAGTCACTCGCCGCAGAATACCCAGCCTCTGACCTGCTCTTGTAGCCACAGTATTTATATGGCTGGTCCAGTTAAGTTTCTGGTCAATGGTGACCCCCAGGATGTTGATGGTGGGGGATTCGGCGATGGTAATGCCATTGAATGTCATGGGGAGGTGGTTAGACTCTCTCTTGTTGGAGATGGTCATTGCCTGGCACTGTCTGGCACAAATGTTACTTGCCACTTATCAGCCCAAGCCTGGATGTTGTCCAGGTCTCTCCACAGATGCTGCCTGACCTGCTGAGTGTTTCCAGCATTTTCTGTTTTTATTTCAGATTTCCAGCACCCACAGTATTTTGCTTTTGAGATTGACGTATGTGATCAACTTGCAATTCTCAGCACGGACACTGAATTGAACAAAAGTACATTTATTGAAATATGTAAAACAGGCCAGGATCTGAAGGCTTTTTTAATTCATTCTTGGGATGTGGGCGTTGCTGGCAAGGCCGGCATTTATTCCCTGTCCCTGGTTGCCCTGTGAAGGTGAGGGTTGGCCTGCCGCCTTCTTCACCCACTGCACTCCTGGTTTAAGGTAATTCCAGGATATTGACCTCGCTCTAATTTTAAGATCTAATCGAGGTGTTTAAAATGATAAAGGGTGGATGGAGAGAAACTATTTCCTCTGGTGGGGGGAGTCCAGAACAAGGGGGCAGAAGCTTAAAATTAGAGCCAGGCCGTTCAGGGGTGATGTCAGGAAGCACTTCTTCACACAAAGGGGAGTGGGAATCTGGAACTCTCTCCCAAAAGGCTGTGGATGCTGGGGGTCAATTGGAGCTTTCAAGACTGAGAGCGATAGATTTTTGTTGGGTCAGGGTATCGAGGGATACGGAGCAAAGGCGGGAAAATGGAGTTGAGGAACAAATCAGCCATGAACTGATTGAATGGCGGAACAGACTCGAGGGGCTGAATGGCCTCCTGTTCTTATTAAGATTCTGCCCCCTTATTCTGGACTCTCCCACCAAAGGAAAAGGTTTCTCTCTATCTACCCTATCAAATCCTTTTATCACTGGAATAACCTCGACTAGATCGACCCTCAATCTTCTAAACTCAAGGAAAGCCAAGTTTATGCAACCTGGCCTCGTAATTTAACCCTTCAAGTCCTGGTATCATTGCGGTGACTCTAGTATCTGAGAGCATGCGAGAGCTCTGTTGGATAGGTGATAAACTACAGACCTTGCAAGCCCTGGTCCCTCACTCCTGCTGACATTAGCGGTATTTTATTGCGTTTGCTCATCTCCCCACTGGTTTTCTGAAGTTCCGCTGGTTAGAGGGGAGCGCGGTTCCGCTGGTTAGAGGGGAGCGCGGTTCCGCTGGTTAGAGGGGAGCGCGGTTCCGCTGGTTAGAGGGGAGCGCGGTTCCGCTGGTTAGAGGGGAGCGCGGTTCCGCTGGTTAGAGGGGAGCGCGGTTCCGCTGGTTAGAGGGGAGCGCGGTTCCGCTGGTTAGAGGGGAGTGCGTTTCCGCTGGTTAAAGGGGAGCGCGGTTCCGCTGGTTAGAGGGGAGTGCGTTTCCGCTGGTTAGAGGGGAGCGCGGTTCCGCTGGTTAGAGGGGAGTGCGGTTCCGCTGGTTAGAGGGGAGCGCGGTTCCGCTGGTTAGAGGGGAGCGCGGTTCCGCTGGTTAGAGGGGAGTGTTGTTCTGCTTGCTCGTTCGATCCTCGCTGTGATGTCACTGAGCAGGCGCGCGCACCCACATCTTTAGGTAAATCGTGAACCTTCAGGTCAGCACTGAGTAACTGTGTGTGTGATTTGTTCGTTTGTACTAACTCTTCTCAAGGCCTTTCACCCCCCCACCCCCGAATCCCAGCCAGAGGGAGCCTGACCATAAACAGTTCGAAACAAGAGACTAGAGTACACACACAACGGGGAAACTATTTGCACCGTAACTGGAGGGCATCAACAACGGAATGGGTTGGGATAATTATTTTTACATGAGCAGAGGGTTATCAGGACGAGGAAAGTCTGATCAGAAACAGTCGGGAAACAGAATCCACAACAGCTTTTAAAACGGAATAAATATTTCAAAAAGAGAACTTTAGAAGGGTAAAAGGAGAGGGCGTGGGAAAGGGACTGAGGGGAGAGCTGTATCAGAGGGAGGGCGTGGGAAAGGGACTGAGGGGAGAGCTGTATCAGAGGGAGGGCGTGGGAAAGGGACTGAGGGGAGAGCTGTATCAGAGGGAGGGCGTGGGAAAGGGACTGAGGGGAGAGCTGTATCAGAGGGAGGGCGTGGGAAAGGGACTGAGGGGAGAGCTGTATCAGAGAGAGGGCGTGGGAACGGAACTGAGGGGAGAGCTGTATCAGAGAGAGGGCGTGGGAAAGGGACTGAGGGGAGAGCTGTATCAGAGAGAGGGCGTGGGAAAGGGACTGAGGGGAGAGCTGTATCAGAGAGAGGGCGTGGGAAAGGGACTGAGGGGAGAGCTGTATCAGAGAGAGGGCGTGGGAAAGGGACTGAGGGGAGAGCTGTATCAGAGAGAGGGCGTGGGAAAGGGACTGAGGGGAGAGCTGTATCAGAGAGAGGGCGTGGGAAAGGGACTGAGGGGAGAGCTGTATCAGAGAGAGGGCGTGGGAAAGGGACTGAGGGGAGAGCTGTATCAGAGAGAGGGCGTGGGAAAGGGACTGAGGGGAGAGCTGTATCAGAGAGAGGGCGTGGGAAAGGGACTGAGGGGAGAGCTGTATCAGAGGGAGGGCGTGGGAAAGGGACTGAGGGGAGAGCTGTATCAGAGGGAGGGCGTGGGAACGGAACTGAGGGGAGAGCTGTATCAGAGGGAGGGCGTGGGAAAGGGACTGAGGGGAGAGCTGTATCAGAGAGAGGGCGTGGGAACGGAACTGAGGGGAGAGCTGTATCAGAGGGAGGGCGTGGGAAAGGGACTGAGGGGAGAGCTGTATCAGAGGGAGGGCGTGGGAAAGGGACTGAGGGGAGAGCTGTATCAGAGGGAGGGCGTGGGAAAGGGACTGAGGGGAGAGCTGTATCAGAGAGAGGGCGTGGGAAAGGGACTGAGGGGAGAGCTGTATCAGAGAGAGGGCGTGGGAAAGGGACTGAGGGGAGAGCTGTATCAGAGAGAGGGCGTGGGAAAGGGACTGAGGGGAGAGCTGTATCAGAGAGAGGGCGTGGGAAAGGGACTGAGGGGAGAGCTGTATCAGAGGGAGGGCGTGGGAAAGGGACTGAGGGGAGAGCTGTATCAGAGGGAGGGCGTGGGAAAGGGACTGAGGGGAGAGCTGTATCAGAGGGAGGGCGTGGGAAAGGGACTGAGGGGAGAGCTGTATCAGAGGGAGGGCGTGGGAAAGGGACTGAGGGGAGAGCTGTATCAGAGGGAGGGCGTGGGAACGGGACTGAGGGGAGAGCTGTATCAGAGAGAGGGCGTGGGAAAGGGACTGAGGGGAGAGCTGTATCAGAGGGAGGGCGTGGGAACGGAACTGAGGGGAGAGCTGTATCAGAGGGAGGGCGTGGGAAAGGGACTGAGGGGAGAGCTGTATCAGAGGGAGGGCGTGGGAACGGGACTGAGGGGAGAGCTGTATCAGAGAGAGGGCGTGGGAAAGGGACTGAGGGGAGAGCTGTATCAGAGAGAGGGCGTGGGAAAGGGACTGAGGGGAGAGCTGTATCAGAGGGAGGGCGTGGGAACGGGACTGAGGGGAGAGCTGTATCAGAGAGAGGGCGTGGGAAAGGGACTGAGGGGAGAGCTGTATCAGAGGGAGGGCGTGGGAACGGAACTGAGGGGAGAGCTGTATCAGAGGGAGGGCGTGGGAAAGGGACTGAGGGGAGAGCTGTATCAGAGAGAGGGCGTGGGAAAGGGACTGAGGGGAGAGCTGTATCAGAGAGAGGGCGTGGGAACGGAACTGAGGGGAGAGCTGTATCAGAGAGAGGGCGTGGGAACGGGACTGAGGGGAGAGCTGTATCAGAGGGAGGGCGTGGGAACGGAACTGAGGGGAGAGCTGTATCAGAGAGAGGGCGTGGGAACGGGACTGAGGGGAGAGCTGTATCAGAGAGAGGGCGTGGGAACGGAACTGAGGGGAGAGCTGTATCAGAGGGAGGGCGTGGGAACGGGACTGAGGGGAGAGCTGTATCAGAGGGAGGGCGTGGGAACGACAGGCTGGCGGAGGTGCGAGGCACCACTTTGGATGTTTAGGAACCAGTATCTCACTCGGTGGGGTATTTACATAGTGAACTATGTAACCTGCAGTTAGTTTATTTCTTGCTGAAACTATGCCATTGCCTGGTGCTGTGAACAGTCGGTGAAGTACAAGGTTGCAGGAGGTTGGGTATAACAAGCACCCGAGACATTAAACAGCAAAGAATCGAATGGAGAGAACAAGTTCCCTCCCACTTCAAACAGTAGCTGTTCCCCATCACCTTGACGCTTCTAAATTAATCGCTGTTCACATCATATTTAAACTGTTCGGTGTGCTTCTGACCAACTGTTACATTTAAAAGCGGGCTGTATAATATACCTTCCACCCTCGGCCCCACCGAGCGTACGGAGGGAGGGGGTCAGGAGAGTGGAGCAAAACCATGTCACTGAGTGACACGCTCGCTCTCCGGTGACCAGATATATACGTGTGTCTGTTTGATAGAGTTACTGATCAGATTGTTTCACTCCCTCTCGCTCTGTGATACTCAGTATTGAATGCGGATTTGTTGAGGCCTCATTTAACAGCGTGTAAAATGGAAATAAAAAGATCTATTTTATATTTACCAGTTTGCTCTGCATTGTGAAGTTTCATTCTTTCTATTCCCGCAGTGCGTTCTTCACACACGGGCCCCACATTCCCCAACAGCAGGAAACGTCACAGAGTTACAGCCTGTGACTGGCCCCCCCCCTCCCCTACATGGTGGGTGATATCGGGGTCTTGGAAAAGGCCCAGTGCAGAGCGATGAGAATGATTCCCAGTTTACAGAAACTTAGTTACTCAGATCGGCCGGAGGACTTTAGTCTATTTACTTTAGAGCAGCGTAGATTTCGAGGTGTCCTGATAGAGGGCTATAAAATAATTAAAAGGCTGGATAGTGTCTGTATTGATAGCTCATATAGAAGGGAAGTGTCTTTATAGATAACACTCGGTCCATGTGATCTCCTGGACTGGTTTCAATCGTGAGGTGGGGGCGGGGGGGGAATCAGAGAGGCATTTTCCAGAGTTTCCTGCCTCTCCCAAGAGATTTCATGGCTGCGGGAGTTACAGAGGGAGGGGGTCGGGGGGAGACGGAGCGAGGGAGTCGGGGGGAGACGGAGCGAGGGAGTCGGGGGGAGACGGAGCGAGGGGGTCGGGGGGATACGGAGCGAGGGAGTCGTGGGGAGACGGAGCGAGGGAGTCGTGGGGAGACGGAGCGAGGGAGTCGGGGGAGACGGAGCGAGGGAGTCGGGGGGAGATGGAGCGAGGGAGTCGTGGGGAGACGGAGCGAGGGAGTCGGGGGGAGACGGAGCGAGGGGGTCGGGGGGATACGGAGCGAGGGAGTCGTGGGGAGACGGAGAGAGGGAGTCGGGGGGATACGGAGAGAGGGAGTCGGGGGGAGACGGAGCGAGGGAGTCGGGGGAGACGGAGCGAGGGAGTCGGGGGGATACAAAGCGAGGGAGTCGGGGGGAGACGGAGCGAGGGAGTCGGGGGGGATACAGAGAGAGGGAGTCGGGGGGGATACAGAGAGAGGGAGTCGGGGGGGATACAGAGAGAGGGAGTCGGGGGGAGACGGAGCGAGGGAGTCGGGGGGATACAGAGCGAGGGAGTCGGGGGGAGACGGAGCGAGGGAGTCGGGGGGAGACGGAGCGAGGGAGTCGGGGGGAGACGGAGCGAGGGAGTCGGGGGGAGACGGAGCGAGGGAGTCGGGGGGATACGGAGCGAGGGAGTCGGGGGGAGACGGAGCGAGGGGGTCGGGGGGATACGGAGCGAGGGAGTCGGGGGGAGACGGAGCGAGGGAGTCGGGGGGATACGGAGCGAGGGAGTCGGGGGGAGACGGAGCGAGGGAGTCGGGGGAGACGGAGCGAGGGAGTCGGGGGGAGACGGAGCGAGGGGGTCGGGGGGATACGGAGAGAGGGAGTCGGGGGGATACGGAGCGAGGGAGTCGGGGGAGACGGAGCGAGGGAGTCGGGGGGAGACGGAGCGAGGGAGTCGGGGGAGACGGAGCGAGGGAGTCGGGGGAGACGGAGCGAGGGAGTCGGGGGGAGACGGAGCGAGGGAGTCGGGGGAGACGGAGCGAGGGAGTCGGGGGGATACAAAGCGAGGGAGTCGGGGGGAGACGGAGCGAGGGAGTCGGGGGGGATACAGAGAGAGGGAGTCGGGGGGGATACAGAGAGAGGGAGTCGGGGGGGATACAGAGAGAGGGAGTCGGGGGGAGACGGAGCGAGGGAGTCGGGGGGATACAGAGCAAGGGAGTCGGGGGGATGCAGAGCGACGGAATCGGGGGGATACAGAGCGAGGGAGTCGGGGGGGATACAGAGCGAGGGAGTCGGGGGGATACAGAGCGAGGGAGTCGGGGGGATACAGAGCGAGGGAGTCGGGGGGATACAGAGCGAGGGAGTCGGGGGGATACAGAGCGAGGGAGTCGGGGGGATACAGAGGGAGGGAGTCGGGGGGATACAGAGAGAGGGAGTCAAGGAGTTACAGAGCGAGGGAGTCGGGGGGATACAGAGAGAGGGAGTCAAGGAGTTACAGAGCGAGGGAGTCGGGGGGATACAGAGCGAGGGAGTCGGGGGGATACAGAGCGAGGGAGTCGGGGGGATACAGAGCGAGGGAGTCGGGGGGTTACAGAGGGAGGGAGTCGTGGGGATACAGAGGGAGGGAGTCGGGGGGTTACAGAGGGACGGAGTCAGGGGGATACAGAGCGAGGGAGTCGGGGGGGATACAGAGCGAGGGAGTCGGCGGGGGGGGTGGGGATTACAGAACGAGGGAGTCAGGGGGCTCCGGCCATCGTGGTGTGGGACAGGCTGGATGGACCAGTTGATCTTTTCCCACCTGTCATTTTCTTATGTTCGGGTGTTACACACTTCCAGAAGCGAGGGACATTTGAAAATAAATTCTTCAGCAAGGCCGGCATTTATTGCCCATCCCTAATTGCCCTTGAGAAGGGGGTGGTGAGCCGCCTTCTTGAACCGCTGCAGTCTGTGTGGTGAAGGTTCTCCCACAGTGCTGTTAGGGAGGGAGTTCCCACACATTCCAGCAGCGATCAGATCTAATTGTCAGCTCACGAAGCCAGGACTCCCCAAAGCGTCTTACAGACAATGAAGTACTTCTTGAAGTGTAGTCACTGTTGTAATGTAGGAAACGCAGCAATTTGCGCACAGCAAGATCCCACAAACAGCACTGAGGTAAATGACCAGGTCATCTGTTTTTTAGTGATGTTGGTTGAGACATTAAATCGAGGCCCCGTCTGCCCTCGGGTGGACGTAAAAGATCCCACAGCCACTATTTCAAAGAAAAGCAGGGGAGTTTTTCCTGGTGTCCTGGGGCCAATATTTATCCCTCAATCAACATCACTTAAACAGATTATCTGGTCACTATCTCATTGCTGTTTGTGGGATCTTGCTGTGCTCAAATTGGTTTCCTACATTATAACAGTGACTACACTTCAAAAAAAGTAGTTAGTTGGCTGTAAAGTGCTTTGGGACATCCTGAGGGTGTGAAAAACGTGAGATAAATGCACATTCTTCCTATTCCTTTTTATTGTATTCGATACCAGTGTGTTCTGGAACCACTGCAAACAGATCAAGTAGACACGGATCACAGTTTTATTCTTCAGTGTTTCACCGTTAAACTCCCCGTCAACTGTTTACACAAAAAATAAGCTTCAATGTTACAAACTCAGTGCAAAAGGTGGGGGGGGGGGGCACCTCCTCACTCAATTTAAATACAAACATCCAATAATTTCATTGAAATGTGTTTCAACATCTGGGAGCTGGCTTCAACACTGGCCCAGATAGAGGGAATAAAGTTCTTCTCTCCGAGAGGTGTTTAAAGGTCGCGCACCACAGCTCCTCACTCAATTTAAATACAAACATCCATTAATTACATTAAAATATCTGATTTGATGCTGGTTACAGTTTGCAATGCTACCAGGATAGAGATGTGCATCCACTGGGGCTAAGCTTCTCAACGGAGTTCTTTGGTGGTACAGAGGCTCAGACACTTAATTTTCTGCACTAGACCAAGGTTCAATCTACCCCAGAGGGTCTTTCTGAGGTTGGACCCCCTCCCTGGATCATAATAGAGCTTCTGATTTGCCCCTCCCTGTTTTCACCCTTGAAGGTTCTGACTGCTACCTGGTATCCTCCTGCACTGGGACCCCCGACAGTGGGTGCTGTTCCCCTCCCCATGGTCGTTCTGTCCTCTCATCTCCCTCCACCTCTCACCCCCTCCCCTCGTTCCACAAGTCTTCCTCTCAGCTATTACCATCCCTTCCCCGTGACCTTTCCCCTTCTCACTTCCCTCCCCCTCTCCGCCCCTGCCCATGACCCTTCCCCCCTTCAGTTCTCTGCCCCCTCCCCACATCCTCTCTCCTCTGTGCTCTCCTCCCTCTCTGTCCCCTCCCCTCTGACCCCGTGTCCCCATTCCCTGCTGTGTCATTCCCTCCATCCCCTCGCCCTCCTGTCCCTCCCCCTCCCTGACTCCTCCTCTCGGCCCCTGTGCTGTCTCACCCCGCCCCCCCCCCATAACCGAGAAAACAGAACGAGTCATTGACCTCCCACCTGCAGATCCCAGAACGAGAACTAATTTTATTCAAAAACAGGAGAGGAAAAATACAACTGGTGGTCCGTTCGCTCTCCGACCCGTCGGTGTGATCCCCGGACGATGAATCATACCTTGAAACTGCATCACTTTCACCGCTGGCATGCTGGAACTTGCTGCCGGGGGCAGGTGAGGGAGGGGTCGGGGCTGCGGCGTCTTACTTCCAGAAGACCACGTTCCACAGGAGGAGCCAGCAGGGGTAGACGAAGAACACGATGAAGGGGTAGACGATGGAGCCGTACAGGTGGTGGTCGAGGATGGATTCAGCAATGGCCTGCAAGAACAGCTGCCAGCACTCCAGCAGGGTGACCGGGTACTCGGCCAGCTCGTGGTACAGATAGATGCACAGCATCAGGACGGTGGCTGGTGACATCAGGATCAGGAAAAGGGCGCTGAGCATCCTGTCGGGACGGTGGGGGGGGGGGGGGGGGATGGGAGGTGGGGGGGTGAGGGTGGAAAGAGATGGAGAGTTAAAATCACAGTGAGTCTAGAAACGGTTGTGCCGGAGCCGAGGAAAAAGTGTCATGCACCATAGCTCCTCACTCAATTTAAATACAAACATCCAATAGTTTCACTGAAAAGTGTTTGAATTTTGAAGAGTCTGGGACCAGGCTTCGTAGCAGGCCAAGATAGAGGGAATAAAGATCTTATCTCCGAGAGTTATTTAAAGGTCACATATCACAGCTCCCCACTCAATTTAAATACAAACATCCAATAATTTAAATGAAATGTGTTTGAACATTGAGGAGTCTGGGAGCTGGCTACAAAAAACAGCCCAGATCGAGGGAATAAAGATCTTCCGTCCAAGTGTCTAAAGGTCGCACACCACAGCTCCTCAATTTAAATAACATCCAACTGAAATATCTGATCTGAGGATACAAATAATATGCCAGAAATAATTGTGAATCAAGAGGTAAAAAGGGAGGGAGGAACTTAAAACATTTACAATCACCAGGGAAAGGGTTCTGAAAAAAATATTAGAACCAAAAGCTGACAAGTCCCCAGGTCCTGACGGACTTCATCCTCGGGTCTTAAAAGAAGTGGCTGTAGAGATAGTAGATGCATTGGGATTAATTTTCCAAAATTCCCTAGATTCTGGAAGGGTCCCATCAGATTGGAAAATAGCGAATGTAACTCCTCTATTCAAGAAAGGAAGGAGACAGAAAGCAGGAAACTACAGGCCAGTTAGCTTAACATCTGTCATTGGGAAAATGCTCGAATCTATTATTAAGGAGGTTATAGCAGGGCACTTAGAAAATCTCAATGCAGTCAGGCAGAGTCAACACGGCTTTGTGAAAGGGAAATTGTGTTTGACTGATTTATTAGAATTCTTTGAGGAAGTAACGAGCAACGTGGATAAAGGGGACCCTGTGGATGTGGTGTACTTGGATTTCCAGAAGGCTTTTGACAAGGTGCCACATCAAAGGATACTTCACAAAATAAGAGCTCATGGTGTAGGGGGTAACATATTAGCATGGATAAAGGATTGGTTAGCTAACGGGAAACAGAGAGTAGGCATAAATGGGTCATTTTCAGGTTGGCAAGATGTAACGAGTGGAGTGCCACAGGGATCAGTGCTGGGGCCTCAACTATTTACAATCTATATCGATGACTTGGATGAAGGGACTGAATGTATGGTTGCTAAATTTGCTGATGATACAAAGGTAGGTGGGAAAGTAAGTTGTGAAGAGGACATAAGGAGTCCGCAAAGGGATATAGATAGGTTAAGTGAGTGGGCAAAAATTTGGCAGATGGAGTTTAATGTGGGAAAATGTGAACTTGTCCACTTTGTCAGGAAGATTAGAAAAGCAGTATATTATTTAAATGGAGAGAGATTGCAGAACTCTGAGGTACAGAGGGATCTGGGTGTCCTAGTACATGAATCACAAAAAGTTAGTATGCAGGTACAGCAAGTGATTAGGAAGGCAAATGGAATATTGTCATTTATTGCAAGAGGAATGGAATATAAAAGTAGAGATGTTTTGCTACAGTTGTACAGGGCATTGGTGAGACCACATCTAGAATACTGTGTGCAGTTTTGGTCTCCTTATTTAAGAAAGGACATAATTGCTTTGGAGGCGGTTCAGAGAAGGTTCACTCGACTGATTCCTGGGATGAGGGGGTTATCTTATGAGGAAAGGTTGGACAAGTTGGGCCTGTATACATTGGAGTTTAGAAGAATGAGAGGTGATCTTATTGAAACATATAAGATCCTGAGGGGACTAGAAGGGGTAAATGCTGAGAGGATGTTTCCCCTTGTGGGGGAGACTAGAACTCGGGGCCACAGTTTAAAAATAAGGGGTCTCCCATTTAAGACGAGATGAGGAGAAATTTTTTCTCAGGAAGGTCGTGAGTCTGTGGAACTCCCTTCCCCAGAGAGCGGTGGAGGCAGGGTCATTGAATATTTTTAAGGCTGAGTTTGATAGATTCCTGATTAACAAGGGAGTCAAAGGTTATAGTAGGTAGACGGGAAAGTAGGGTTGAGGTCACAATCAGATCAGCCATGATCTTATCAAACGGCAGAGCAGGCTCGAGGGGCCGAATGGCCTACTCCTGCTCTTAATTCGTATGTTTGTATGATGCTGGGTACAGACTACAATCCTTCTAGGATAGAGATGTGCGTCCACTGGGGCTAAGCTTCTCGATGGAGTTCTTTGGTAGTAGAGGATCAGACATTACTCTTTCCCCTCTAGACCAAGGTTCAATCCAGCACACAGGGGAGGAAGGTCTGCGGTGGGATATGAATGCACCATTTGTCCCCCCGAAAACAAACCCATCAGACCTTCCATACGCGACCTCAACTGAGGCCCTCCCCTCCCCCGCGCCTCTAGCTTTTCATGAACTGGGGACATGGTCAGGCTGGTATTCGGGAAGAATGAGATACAGTGGATGATAATCCTCTCTTGTCCAAAACAATCCTTTGACTTTCATAGAATCTTCCAGCACAGAAGGCGGCCATTTGGCCCATCGTGCCTGTGCCGGCTCTCTGAAAGAGCTATCCAATTCGCCCCACTCCCCCTGCTCCTTCCCCATAGCCCAGTAAATGTTTCCCTTTAAAGTACAAGTCTAACTCCCGTGTTTTATTTGTCTTCACCTACTTGTATGTCATTGGCTGAGCCAAGGCAGCCGCTGGGACCAGGGTGACGGCCAGGATGAAGCCCAGTGAGAAGTTGATGAGTGTGATGCAGCCCAGGAGCAAAGCCAGGTAGAGAATGGAAACCAGCTTCAGCGTCATCCAGCCGCAGTCAGTCACCTCGATCGGCAGGACCCTACCAAGGTGAGGAACAACCTTGAGGTTACACACCACAGCTACTCAATTTAAATACAAACATCCAGCAATTTCATTGAATCATAAAGCACAGAAGGAAGCCATTCGGCCCATCGTGCCTGTGCCGGCTCTTTGAAAGAGCTATCTGATTAATCCCACTCCCCTGCTCTTTCCCCATAGCCCAACAAATTTTTCCCCTTCAAGTATTTATCCAATTCCCTTTTGAAAGTTATCATTGAATCTGCTCCCACCGCCCTTTCAGGCAGTGAATTCCAGATCATTACAACTCGCTGAGTAAAAAAATTCTCCTCATCTCCCCTCTGGCTCTTTTGCCAATCACCTTAAATCCGTGTCCTCTGGTTACTGACCCTCCTGCCACTGGAAACAGTTTCTCCTTATTTACTCTATCAAAACCCTTCATGATTTTGAACACCTCTATCAAATCTCCCCTTAACCTTCTCTGCTCTAAGGAGAACAATCCCAGTTTCATTGAAATATCTGAAGCTGGATAAAGTCTGCTATCTTTCTGGGACAGAGATGGACGCGCGCTGGGACTAATCTTCTCAATGGAGGTGTTGACTTGGCCCCTTCCTGCTGAAGGGACACGTCTCACCCAGTGTCCAGCTCTGTCTCGAGATGCCCTCTCTAACGATTGTCACTTTTCCTTCTGATGCCAAGTCAAGAAGCTTGAAGAGGATGCCAAACAAAGACAAAAATTAATTGTCACTTGAAAAAATACGGGCTAATAAATGAAAGGCAGCACGGATTTGATAAAGGCAAATCGTGTTTGCCTAACCTGATTGAGTTCTTTAATGAAGTAACGGAGAGGGTTGATAAGGGGAGTGCGGTTGATGTTGTGTATATGGACTTTCAGAAGGCATTTGATAAAGTGCCACATAATAGACTTGTTAGTAAAATTAAAGCCCATGGGATTAAAGGGACAGTGGCAGCGTGGATACAAAATAGGCTTGGGGACAGAAAGCAGAGAGTAGTGGTGAACGGTTGTTTTTCAGACTGGAGGGAAGTTTACAGTGGTGTTCCCCAGGGGTCAGTATTAGGACCACTGCTCTTTCTGATATATATTAATGATCTGGACTTAGGTATAGAGGGTATAATTTCAAAGTTTGCAGATGACACAAAACTCGGAAATGTAGTAAACAATGTGGAGGATTGTAACAGATTTCAGGAGGACATAGACAGGCCGGTGAAATTGGCAGACACATGGCAGATGGCATGTGTTGTGTGGCACTACCACTGGGCTAAATGGGATAGATTCAGAACAGATCTAGCAGCTCAAACTGGGCATCCATGAGGCGCTGTGGGCCATCAGCTGCAGCAGCAGAATTGTATTCCAGCACAATCTGTAACCTCATGGCCCGGCATATTCCTCACTCTACCATTACCAACAAGCCAGGGGATCAACCCTGGTTCAATGAGGAGTGTAGAAGAGCATGCCAGGAGCTGCACCAGGCATACCTAAAAATGAGGTGCCAACCTGGTCAAGCTACAACTCAGGACTACATGCATGCTAAACAGCGGAAGCAACATGCTATAGACAGAGCTAAGCGATTCCACAACCAACGGATCAGATCAAAGCTCTGCAGTCCTGCCACATCCAGTCGTGAATGGTGGTGGACAATTAAATAACTCATTCTCAGGTTGGCAGGCTGTAACTAGTGAGGTGCCACAAGGATCGGTGCTTGGGCCTCAGCTATTTACAATCTATATTAAAGATTAGAGTGTAATGTATCCAAGTTTGCTGACGATACAAAGCTAGGTGGGAAAGTAAGCTGTGAGGAATATAGGCAGATTAAGCGAGTGGGCAAGAAGGTGGCAGATGGAGTATAATGTGGGGAAATGTGAGGTTATTCACTTTGGTAGGAAGAATAGAAAAACAGAGTATTTTTTAAATGATGAGAAACTATTAAATGTTGATGTTCAGAGAGATTTGGGTGTCCTGGTACAAGAAACACAAAAAGTTAACATGCAGATACAGCAAACAATTAGGAAAGCAAATGGTACGTTGGCCTTTATTGCAAGGGGGTTGGAGTACAAGAGTAAGGAAGTCTTACTGCAATTGTACAGGGCTTTGGTGAGACCTCACCTGGAGTACTGTGTACAGTTTTGGTCTCCTTATCTAAGGAAGGATATACTTGCCTTAGAGACGGTGCAGCGAAGGTTCACTAGATTAATTCCTGGGACAAGATGTCCTATGAGGAGAGATTGAGTGGAATGGGCCGATACTCTCTGGAGTTTAGAAGAATGAGAGGTGATCTCATTAAAACATATAAGATTCTGAGGGGGCTTGACAGGGTAGATGCTGAGAGGTTGTTTCCCCTGGCTGGAGAGTCTAGAACTAGGGGGCATAGTCGCAGGATAAGGGGTCGGCCATTCAAGACTGAGATGAGGAGGAATTTCTTCACTCACGGGTTGTGAATCTTTGGAATTCTCTACCCAGAGGGCTGTGGATGCTGAGTCATTGAATATATTCAAGACTGAGATAGATAGATTTTTGGACTCTAAGGGAATCACAGGATATGGGGATCGGGAGGGAAAGTGGAGTTGAGGTGGAAGATCAGCCATGATCTTATTGAATGGCGGAGCAGGCTCGAGGGGCCGTGTGGCCTCCTCCTGCTCTTGTTTCGTATGTTCTTATGTAACTAACGGGAGGAGGAGGCTCTGCAAACATCCCCATCCTCAATGATGGCGGAGTCCAGCACGTGAGTGCAAAAGACAAGGCTGAAACGTTTGCAACCATCTTCAGCCAGAAGTGCCGAGTGGATGATCCATCTCGGCCTCCTCCTGATATCCCCACCATCACAGATTCCAGTCTTCAGCTAATTCGATTCACTCCACGTGATATCAAGAAACGGCTGAGTGCACTGGATACAGCAAAGGCTATGGGCCCCGACAACATCCCAGCTGTAGTGCTGAAGACTTGTGCTCCAGAACTGGCCCCGTTTCTAGCCAAGCTTTATAAGGTGTTCAAAATCATGAACGGCTTTGATAGAGTAAATAAGAAGAAAGTGTTTCCAGTTGCACAAGGTAACCAGAGGACACAGATTTAAGGTGATCGGCAAAAGAACCAGAGGAGAGATGAAAGGAGTGTGTTTTATGCAGCGAGTTGTTATGATCTGGAATTCACTGCCTGAAAGGGCGGTGGAAGCAGATTCAATAGTAACTTTCAAAAGGGAATTGGATAAATACTTGAAAAGGAAAAATTTGCAGGGCTATGGGACTAATTGGGTAGCTTTTTCAAAGAGCCAGCACAGGCACGATGGGCCGAATAGCCTCCTTCCTTGCTGTTTCATTCTATGATTCTACTTTTCTGATTGGACAAAGATGAGGAGCCGGGAGACACCAGTCCAGCGCAAACGTTATGTGGTTTACAATCTGTTGTAACGCCAGTGAGACTGAGCTCACCAGACCAGTCCGGTCCCGGGTTCTCACCATAGTCTGCGCTGAGTTCACTGTCCTCAGTGCCGGGGGGGGGGGGGAGGGACACGGACTACGGTCGGTCTCCGTCTCCCCGGGTCCTGCTCTCAGTCACGGTCCAGTTACCCCCTCACAGGGCGGCAGCTGCTTATAGAGGTCGGGGCGAGGGCAGGATTGGTCTCGCCTGTATTGCTTCTCGTGGACACACCGCCGCCCAGGCTCACACACAAACAGAGGTGACAGAGGGCTGTGAGCTGTGGAACTGTCTCACTCCCAGAGTCAGCACCTTCCGGGGACGAGGGGAGAACACGCAGATAAACCACGATTATTCTGACCCGATTTCTTCCTCTCAGGTAACCGGGAGCCCCCATAGGGCAGGAGGCAGCAGGTCAGTGAAGGTCATGACCTATCGAAGGTCAGTGGTGAAGTGTCACTGATACTCATCACTGGACAGGGCGATGGACTGGGCAAGACGCAGAACTTTCACCCATGGGAACTTCAGACTCACTGGACACAGGTCTCCTCTCTGCTGGTGATGAGGGTCCAATCCCAAAGGAATTTGGGCATTTCTTAGTGGTCACAGGCCCACAGTGTAGAGGGAGCTTTACTCTGTATCTAACCCGTGCTGTACCTGCCCTGGGAGTGTTTGATGGGACAGTGTCGAGGGAGCTTTACTCTGTATCTAACCCGTGCTGTACCTGCCCTGGGAGTGTTTGATGGGACAGTGTAGAGGGAGCTTTACTCTGTATCTAACCCGTGCTGTACCTGCCCTGGGAGTGTTTGATGGGACAGTGTAGAGAGAGCTTTACTCTGTATCTAACCCGTGCTGTACCTGCCCTGGGAGTGTTTGATGGGACAGTGTAGAGGGAGCTTTAAAATATGATTGTACACACTCCGCTCACAGTCTCATTGTTTCTGCAATTGTACACTTGCTGCTCACAGTAACAAGTCCTGTGATTGTACACTCTGCTCACACTCATTTTTCCTGCGATTGCACTCTACTCACACTCCCATTGGCCATGTGATTGTACACTCTGCTCACATTCTCACTGGCCTGTGATTGCACACTCCCTGCTCACACTTAGTCATGCACTGGCTTTCTGCTCACACTCAGTCATGCGCTCATACCCTACACACACTCGGCCTAATGCAGACTCTCTGTTCACACTGGGTCATGAGTTCGCTCTCCCTGCTCACACTCGGCCACGCGCCGGCTCTCTCTGCTCATGCTCGGCCGCGCGCTGGCTCTCCCTGCTCACACTCGGCCACGCGCTGGCTCTCCCTGCTCACACTCGGCCACGCGCTGGCTCTCCCTGCTCACACTCGGCCACGCGCTGGCTCTCCCTGCTCACACTCGGCCACGCGCTGGCTCTCCCTGCTCACACTCGGCCACGCGCTGGCTCTCCCTGCTCACACTCGGCCACGCGCTGGCTCTCCCTGCTCACACTCGGCCACGCGCTGGCTCTCCCTGCTCACACTCGGCCACGCGCTGGCTCTCCCTGCTCACAGTCGGCCACGCGCTGGCTCTCCCTGCTCACACTCGGCCACGCGCTGGCTCTCCCTGCTCACACTCGGCCACGCGCCGGCTCTCTCTGCTCACACTCGCTCTCCCTGCTCACACTTGGTTGCGCTGGCTCTCCCTGCTCATACTCGCTCTCTTTGCTCTCACTCGGCCACGCGCCGGCTCTCTCTGCTCACACTCGCTCTCCCTGCTCACACTTGGTTGCGCTGGCTCTCCCTGCTCATACTCGCTCTCTCTGCTCACACTCGGCCACGCGCCGGCTCTCTCTGCTCACAGTCGGCCACGCGCTCGCTCTCTCTGCTCACACTCGGCCACGCGCTCGCTCTCTCTGCTCACACTCGGCCACGCGCCGGCTCTCTCTGCTCACAGTCGGCCACGCGCTCGCTCTCTCTGCTCACACTCGGCCACGCGCTCGCGCTCTCTGCTCACACTCGGCCACGCGCCGGCTCTCCCTGCTCACACTCGGCCACGCGCTCGCTCTCCCTGCTCACACTCGGCCACGCGCCGGCTCTCTCTGCTCACACTCGGCCACGCGCCGGCTCTCTCTGCTCACACTCGGCCACACGCTCGCTCTCTCTGCTCACACTCGGCCACGCGCTCGCTCTCTCTGCTCACACTCGGCCATGCGCCGGCTCTCTCTGCTCACACTCGGCCACACGCTCGCTCTCTCTGCTCACACTCGGCCACGCGCCGGCTCTCTCTGCTCACACTCGGCCACACGCTCGCTCTCTCTGCTCACACTCGGCCACACGCTCGCTCTCTCTGCTCACACTCGGCCACACGCTCGCTCTCTCTGCTCACACTCGGCCACGCGCCGGCTCTCTCTGCTCACACTCGGCCACGCGCCGGCTCTCTCTGCTCACACTCGGCCACGTGTTCGCGCTCTCTGCCGTACCTCTGCGTGTTGTGGGGGAGGGCGAGTCCGGCCACATAGATGGCGATGGAGGTGAGCACGACGGCTTCAGTCTCAGAGACGGGGAAGTGATCTGTGGCGCTCCCCTGGCACAGGAGCGGCACGTAGTAGAGGGCGAGGCCTGTGGCGTGGCAGATGAAGATCGGAGTCATGATCGACAGGAATCCTGGTCTCACATCCTGCCATGAAATAAACACAGAAATCAGACTGGGGTAACTGACGGGAACGAGGGGAGATGGAGCCTCACAGACCTGGAGGATCCACTCGTTCAATCCCCGAGTTAACAGATCACGGAGAGGTGCAAAATGATCAGCCAGAGTTCCCGCTTGGAAAGGGCTTGGGCCTTGTGGGTCTCGGGTAACGGAGGGAACGCAGCAGTCAATTTGCGCATAGCAAGATCCCACATACAGCATTGAGAAAAACGATCAGATAATCTGTTTTCAGTGATGTTGGTTGAGTGATAAATATTGGCCAGGACTCCGGGGAGAACTCCCCTGCTCTTCTTCGGATAGTGCCATTGGATCTTTTACACCCACCTGAGAGGGCAGTCGGGGCCTCAGTTTAACGTCTCAGCTGAAAGAGGGCAGCTCCGACAGTGCAGCGCTCCCTCAGTACTGACCCTCCGACAGTGCGGCGCTCCCTCAGTACTGACCCTCCGACAGTGCGGCGCTCCCTCAGTACTGACCCTCCGACAGTGCAGCGCTCCCTCAGTACTGACCCTCCGACAGTGTGGCGCTCCTTCAGTACTGACCCTCCGACAGTGCAGCGCTCCCTCAGTACTGACCCTCCGACAGTGCACCTTTCCCTCAGTACTGACCCTCCGACAGTGCGGCGCTCCCTCGGTACCGACCCTCCGACAGTGCGGCGCTCCCTCGGTACGGACCCTCCGACAGTGCGGCGCTCCCTCGGTACCGACCCTCCGACAGTGCGGCGCTCCCTCGGTACGGACCCTCCTACAGTGCGGCGCTCCCTCGGTACCGACTCTCCGACAGTGCGGCGCTCCCTCCGTACCGACCCTCCGACAGTGCGGCGCTCCCTCAGTACCGACCCTCCGACAGTGCGGCGCTCCCTCAGTACCGACCCTCCGACAGTGCGGCGCTCCCTCAGTACCGACCCTCCGACAGTGCGGCGCTCCCTCAGTACCGACCCTCCGACAGTGCGGCGCTCCCTCAGTACCGACCCTCCGACAGTGCGGCGCTCCCTCAGTACCGACCCTCCGACAGTGCGGCGCTCCCTCAGTACCGACCCTCCGACAGTGCGGCGCTCCCTCAGTACCGACCCTCCGACAGTGCGGCGCTCCCTCAGTACCGACCCTCCGACAGTGCGGCGCTCCCTCAGTACTGACCCTCCGACAGTGCGGCGCTCCCTCAGTACTGACCCTCCGACAGTGCGGCACTGCCTCAGTACTGACCCTCCGACAGTGCGGCGCTCCCTCAGTACTGACCCTCCGACAGTGCGGCGCTCCCTCAGTACTGACCCTCCGACAGTGCGGCGCTCCCTCAGTACTGACCCTCCGACAGTGCGGCGCTCCCTCAGTACTGACCCTCCGACAGTGCGGCGCTCCCTCAGTACTGACCCTCCGACAGTGCGGCGCTCCCTCAGTACTGACCCTCCGACAGTGCGGCGCTCCCTCAGTACTGACCCTCCGACAGTGCGGCGCTCCCTCAGGACTGACCCTCCGACAGTGCGGCGCTCCCTCAGTACTGACCCTCCGACAGTGCGGCACTCCCTCAGGACTGACCCTCCGACAGTGCAGCGCTCCCTCAGTACTGACCCTCCGACAGTGCAGCGCTCCCTCAGTACTGACCCTCCGACAGTGCAGCGCTCCCTCAGTACTGACCCTCCGACAGTGCAGCGCTCCCTCAGTACTGACCCTCCGACAGTGCAGCGCTCCCTCAGTACTGACCCTCCGACAGTGCGGCGCTCCCTCAGTACTGACCCTCCGACAGTGCGGCACTCCCTCAGGACTGACCCTCCGACAGTGCGGCGCTCCCTCAGTACTGACCCTCCGACAGTGCAGCACTCCCTCAGTACTGACCCTCCGACAGTGCGACGCTCCCTCAGTACTGACCCTCCGACAGTGCAGCGCTCCCTCAGTACTGACCCTCCGACAGTGCAGCGCTCCCTCAGTACTGACCCTCCGACAGTGCGGCGCTCCCTCAGTACTGACCCTCCGACAGTGCAGCGCTCCCTCAGTACTGACCCTCCGACAGTGCAGCGCTCCCTCAGTACTGACCCTCCGACAGTGCGGCGCTCCCCCAGTACGGACCCTCCGACAGTGCGGCGCTCCCTCAGTACTGACCCTCCGACAGTGCGGCGCTCCCTCAGTACTGACCCTCCGACAGTGCGGCGCTCCCTCAGTACTGACCCTCCGACAGTGCGGCTCTCCCTCAGTACTGACCCTCCGACAGTGCGGCGCTCCCTCAGTACTGACCCTCCGACAGTGCAGCACTCCCTCAGTACTGACCCTCCGACAGTGCAGCACTCCCTCAGTACTGACCCTCCGACAGTGCGGCGCTCCCTCAGGACTGACCCTCCGACAGTGCGGTGCTCCCTCAGGACTGACCCTCCGACAGTGCAGCGCTCCCTCAGTACTGACCCTCCGACAGTGCGGCGCTCCCTCAGTACTGACCTTCCGACAGTGCGGCGCTCCCTCAGTACTGACCCTCCGACAGTGCGGCGCTCCCTCAGGACTGACCCTCCGACAGTGCGGTGCTCCCTCAGTACTGACCCTCCGACAGTGCGGCACTCCCTCAGGACTGACCCTCCGACAGTGCAGCGCTCCCTCAGTACTGACCCTCCGACAGTGCAGCGCTCCCTCAGTACTGACCCTCCGACAGTGCAGCGCTCCCTCAGTACTGACCCTCCGACAGTGCAGCGCTCCCTCAGTACTGACCCTCCGACAGTGCGGCGCTCCCTCAGTACTGACCCTCCGACAGTGCGGCACTCCCTCAGGACTGACCCTCCGACAGTGCGGCGCTCCCTCAGTACTGACCCTCCGACAGTGCAGCACTCCCTCAGTACTGACCCTCCGACAGTGCGACGCTCCCTCAGTACTGACCCTCCGACAGTGCAGCGCTCCCTCAGTACTGACCCTCCGACAGTGCAGCGCTCCCTCAGTACTGACCCTCCGACAGTGCGGCGCTCCCTCAGTACTGACCCTCCGACAGTGCAGCGCTCCCTCAGTACTGACCCTCCGACAGTGCAGCGCTCCCTCAGTACTGACCCTCCGACAGTGCAGCGCTCCCCCAGTACGGACCCTCCGACAGTGCGGCGCTCCCTCAGTACTGACCCTCCGACAGTGCGGCGCTCCCTCAGTACTGACCCTCCGACAGTGCGGCGCTCCCTCAGTACTGACCCTCCGACAGTGTGGCACTCCCTCAGTACTGACCCTCCGACAGTGCGGCGCTCCCTCAGTACTGACCCTCCGACAGTGCGGCACTCCCTCAGTACTGACCCTCCGACAGTGCGGCGCTCCCTCAGGACTGACCCTCCGACAGTGCGGTGCTCTCTCAGGACTGACCCTCCGACAGTGCAGCGCTCCCTCAGTACTGACCCTCCGACAGTGCGGCACTCCCTCAGGACTGACCCTCCGACAGTGCAGCGCTCCCTCAGTACTGACCCTCCGACAGTGCAGCGCTCCCTCAGTACTGACCCTCCGACAGTGCAGCGCTCCCTCAGTACTGACCCTCCGACAGTGCAGCGCTCCTTCAGTACTGACCCTCCGACAGTGCAGCGCTCCCTCAGTACTGACCCTCCGACAGTGCGGCGCTCCCTCAGTACTGACCCTCCGACAGTGCAACACTCCCTCAGTACTGACCCTCCGACAGTGCAGCGCTCCCTCAGTACTGACCCTCCGACAGTGCGGCTCTCCCTCAGTTCTGACCCTCCGACAGGGCAGTATATTTGGCCTATGTGCCCCTGGGTTCTGGAGGGGAGAATCAGCTCAGGTTCCTGCTCCTGACTGCTATCTTGCTGGTAAGTGTCAGTGTGGACAGGGGATGAGACGGGACGGGGCTCGGTTCCTGCCGCCCCTCACAGCTCTCGACGGTCACTGTGGGCTCACACTTCACGCACGGACACCGGGGTGAGGGAACGGGAGGCCTGTTAGTGATCAAGGGAACCGAAACCCAGCAAGTCAGTGTCTTCGGGAAAGAGAGAGAGAGAGAGAGAGAGAGAGAAAGAAAATGGAAGTGACCAAGAATAAAGGGGTCCCAGTCTCCAACAGATCCCGCCACCCCCCTCTCTCCTTACCTCCTCTGCACAATCATCCTGGGGGCAGACAGTATCTTTGGACAGTTTAATCCACAGATCCAGAGCGTGGGAACACATTAAGGAAAACACACATCAACAAATCGGAAACCTGTGGAATTTTTAAGGCAGATTTGTAATTTACAGTTTATCTAAAAGAAAGACTTGCATTTCTGTAGCACCTTTCACATCCTCAGGACGTTCCAAAACGCTTCACAGCCAATGAAGTACTTTTGAAGTGTAGTCCCTGTTGTAACGTAGAAAACGGAGCAGCCAACTTGCGCACACAGCAAGATCCCACAAAACAGTAATGTGATAAATGGCCAGATAATTTGCCTTTTCAGTGATGTTGGTTGCGGGGTAAATATTGGCCCCAGGACATCCAGGAGAACGCCCCTGCTCTTCTTCGAAATAGTGGCCATGGGATCTTTTACATCCATCCGAGAGGCTAGGCGGGGCCTCGGTTTGAAGTCTCATCCGAAAGACAGTGCCTCCGACAGTGCATCACTCCCTCCGTACTGCACCGGGAGTGTCAGCCTGGATTATGTGCTCAAATCTCTGGAGTGGGCCTCGAACCCACAACCTTCTGACTCAGATTTAGATACCTTAAGACGAGGCACAACTCCCAGTGAGACAGTTCACTGAGCTGGAGCCCCTCAGCTCTGCTGTAGGTCTCAAGGGGAGGGGGGCCATATTGCCCTGCTCCCGCAAAGTGGTGAACGGGAAGTTCCTCTACATCATTTTATAAAACACTGGTTAGGCCTCAGCTGGAGGATTGTGTCCAATTCTGGGCACCGCACTTTAGGAAGGATGTCAAGGTCTTGGAGAGGGTGCATGGAAGTTCCGCACCCATGAGGACGGCCTCAACCAGGATCTTGGGTTCATGTCACGCTACACGTAACCCCACCAGCGAAAAAAAGTTATCTGTTTTTAACACAACGGGTCATTCTCTGTCTTTCTCTTCCTTTCGGATGTTTCTCTCTCTCTGTCTGTCTGTCTGTCTTTTGTTCTGGCCGTTTGTGTATTCGGTGGTCCTGTAGGTAACATCTCTCTGTCTGAACACTTTGATTGCCTTGACAACGGGCAGTTGGAAAGATTATCTGTAATCACCAGGTATTGTTCTTTGACTATAAATGCGGGGAATCTTGCAACGTCGGGTTGTGGCCCAGCAATTTTATTTTGAGATCACAGGCTTTCGGAGATTATCCCCTTCGTCAGGTGAGTGACGAGGGGGATGATCTCCGAGGGCTTGTGATTTTGGAATGGAGTTGTTGGACTATAGCCTGGTGTTGTAAGATTCCTTACATTTGTCCACCCCAGTCCATCACCGGCATCTCCACATCATGAGTATATTCAAGGCTGAGATCGATAGGTTTTTGGACGCTAGGGGAATCAAGGGATATGAGGATCGGGCAGAAAAGTGGAATTGAGGTCGAAGATCAGCCATGATCTGATTGAATGGTGGAGCAGGCTCGAGGGGCCGAATGGCCTACTCCTGCTCCTATTTCTTATGTTCTAGAAGGTTAAGGGGAGATTTGATAGAGGTGTTCAAAATCATGAAGGGTTTTGATAGAGTAAATAAGGAGAAACTGTTTCCAGTGGCAGAAGGATCTGTAACCAGAGGACACAGATTTAAGGCAAAAGAGTTGGAGGCGCCATGAGGAAACATGTTTTTACGCAGCGAGTTGTAATGATCTGGAATTCACTGCCTGAAAGAGCGGTGGAAGCAGATTCAATAATAACTTTCAAAAGGAAATTGGATAAATACTTGAAGGGGAAAGAGCAGGGGAGTGGGACTAATTGGACAGCTGCTTCAAAGAGCCGGCACAGGCACGATGGGCTGAATGGCCTCCTCCTGTGCTGTATCTACTATGATTCTATTTAAGACTGGACGGTGAGCTCCTCCCGATGACCCGGTGAGTTTATACGGTGAGCTGTTGAGTCACGGAGCCCAGGAAGGTGAGAGAATCGGCCCCGGGGCTGAGGCAGGAGCTCTCAGCTGGCATGTGTCTGGGGTGGGGGCGGGGGGGGGGGGGGGGTTACAACTGGCCTCAACACCGTCCGGGAAAAGGTGGGGGTGGGGGTGGGGTGGGGGGAAATCAGCCGGCTCCTGATCGTGACCCAGCGACTCCTGCAGTGAGGTGGATCCCAGGATCGAACAGGATCCAGCTCGGCTGCCATTACCGCCCCCTCGTGGTTAACTAGCCCTGTGGACAATGTCTGGGGTCAGACATGAAGACCATTGGTGCGGTGGGTTAGACAAACCATGCTTTCCCCTGGGGTGCCAGTCCGTCCCAGAATGATGGAGAGAAACACTTCTCCCTCGCAGGACTCAGAAGAACTCCTCCCTTTGAAAGAGGACATTGAATTACATAGAATGTTCAGCACAGAAACAGGCCATTCGGCCCAACAGGTCCATGCTGGTGTTTATGCTCCACACGAGCCTCCTCCCTCCCTACTTCATCTCACCCTATCAGCATATCCTTCTATTCCTTTCTCCCTCATGTGTTTATGGAGCTTCCCCTTAAATGTATCGACACTATTCGCCTCAACTGCTCCTTGTGGGAGCGAGTTCCACATTCTCACCACTCTCTGGGTAAAGAAGTTTCTCCTGAATTCCCTATTGGATTTATTAATTACTGACTATCTTATATGTATGATCCCTAGTTCTGGTCTCTCCGACAAGTGGAAATATCTTCTCTACGTCTACCCTATCAAACCCTTTCATAATCTTAAAGTCCTCTATCAGGTCACATAATCTCTCAGTTCTGGTATCAACTTTCTAAATCTTTTTTGCACCTTCTCCAATGCCTCTATTATCCTTTTTATAATAGAACTGTTCACAGGACTCCAAGTGTGGTCTAACCAAGGTTCTATACAAGTTTAACATAACTTCTCTGCTTTTCAATTCTATCCCTCTAGAAATGAACCCCAGTGCTTGGTTTGCTTTTTTTTATGGCCTTATTAACCTGCGTCACTACTTTTAGTGATTTGTGTATCTGGACCCCCAGATCCCTCTGCTCCTGTACCACGGACAAACCAAACCCTCTCACTTGAGAGGAGGAACAGAGCGGGCTCTTCGTATCATCGTGAGGGAGGAGCAGCTGGAATGAACCAACCATTGGAAGGATATCTTCAGCAACAGGATGAGGATGAGGAAGACAAATGCGGGCATGTAGTACCCAATGGAGGCAAAGCGAGACAGCGATGGCAACAGGTAGAAGAAGTACGATTGGTGGAGCCTCTCCAGAAGATTGTTCAACTTCCTCACTATCCCCTCGAAGACTCTAGATCGGGAAAAGATTCCAGCGATTAGACACGTGTAACACTAAACCGCGGACACGCGTCACACTAAACCGCGGACACGCGTCACACTAAACCGCGGACACGCGTCACACTAAACCGCGGAAACGCGTCACACTAAACCGCGGACACGCGTAACACTAAACCGCGGACACGCGTAACACTTAACACATGTTATTGTTCCTGAATTTAATGATTGCCCAGCTGCGACACTCACTTGCCGACGGTTACCATGTCGAACTTGTACTGCCGGAAGCTGTTGATTCCCCGGATGGTCACCGCCTCGATGTGGTATCGCAGGAAGAGTCCGTGATTGCCCTGCGATTTCCCCGAGCCCTGTTTAAGGACCATCAGCAGCATGGTGTGTAGTGAGTGAAGGTAACCCTGCAGGGTCTCTCCGTCCGTGCGAGGTAACTGGGACAGAGCACACGGTGCAGTCATTCTCTACAGACATCAATTCTCCAGCCCACCTCCCTGCCCCCATCTCCATCGTCTGACCCTGATCTCACCCTCTGACTCCAATCTCGCCCTCTGACCCCGTCCCCGATCCCAACCCCGTCCCTGATCTCACTCTCGAACCCCGACTCCCTAACCCCCATCTCACCCTCTGACCCCTGCTCCAATCCCCAATCCCACCCCCTGGCCCCATCCCCAAATTCACCCCTTGACCCCAATACCCCAATCACAATCCCACCCCCCGAAGCCAATCCCACCCCCGCCCTCCGACCCCCAATCCCACCCCACCGAGCCCCAATCCCACCACCAATGGCCAACTGCTCCATTACCCCCCAGGAGTTACAGGCTGGCTTCTGGGGGTCTGGGTTCCCACCTTGCCCTGTATGGTACACAGCACTCCGTTCTTCTGGCAGAAGGAGGTGAAGAGGTTGACCAGGTCCAGGTTGGGCAGCTGGCCATTCAGCCCCTCCACACTGATGTCGAAGCTGGTGATAACGTCACTGTTCAGCTCCAGGGTGATGGCTGCCTGGATTGCTCCCGCTCGGCCCTGCATCACCGACGATCTGATCTCTGGATCAGGGAACAAGAGCAAAAGCACGTCAACACTCCACGGACGTGAGCCCATAATCCAGGCTGACACCCCCAGTGCAGTACTGAGGGAGCGCTGCACTGTCAGAGGGTCAGTACTGAGGGAGCGCTGCACTGTCGGAGGGTCAGTACTGAGGGAGCGCTGCACTGTCGGAGGGTCAGTACTGAGGGAGTGCTGTACTGTCGGAGGGTCAGTACTGAGGGAGCGCTGCACTGTCGTAGGGTCAGTACTGAGGGAGCGCTGCACTGTCGTAGGGTCAGTACTGAGGGAGCGCCGCACTGTCGGAGGGTCAGTACTGAGGGAGCGCTGTACTGTCGTAGGGTCAGTACTGAGGGAGCGCCGCACCGTCGGAGGGTCAGTACTGAGGGAGTGCTGTACTGTCGTAGGGTCAGTACTGAGGGAGTGCTGCACTGTCGGAGGGTCAGTACTGAGGGAGCGCTGCACTGTCGTAGGGTCAGTACTGAGGGAGTGCTGCACTGTCGTAGGGTCAGTACTGAGGGAGTGCTGCAATGTCGGAGGGTCGGTACTGAGGGAGCGCTGCAATGTCGGAGGGTCGGTACTGAGGGAGCGCTGCACTGTCGGAGGGTCGGTACTGAGGGAAGGCTGCATTGTCGTAGGGTCAGTACTGAGGGAGCGCCGCACTGTCGTAGGGTCAGTACTGAGGGAGAGCTGCACTGTCGTAGGGTCAGTACTGAGGGAGTGCTGCAATGTCGGAGGGTCGGTACTGAGGGAGCGCTGCAATGTCGGAGGGTCAGTACTGAGGGAGCGCTGTACTGTCGTAGGGTCAGTACTGAGGGAGCGCCGCACTGTCGTAGGGTCAGTACTGAGGGAGTGCTGCACTGTCGGAGGGTCAGTACTGAGGGAGCGCCGCACTGTCGGAGGGTCAGTACTGAGGGAGCGCTGCAATGTCGGAGGGTCGGTACTGAGGGAGCGCTGCAATGTCGGAGGGTCAGTACTGAGGGAAGGCTGCATTGTTGGAGGTGCCGTCTTTCGGATGAGACATTAAAACGAGGCCCCGTCTGTCCTCTCAGGTGGACGGCCGCTCGTTGAAGAAGAGCAGGGGAGTTTTCCCTGGTGTATTGGCCAATAATTATCCCTCAACCAACATCACAAAAAAAACAGATTATCTGGTCATTATCACATTGCTATCTGTGGGATCTTGCTGTGCACAAATTGGCTGCTGAGTTTCCTTACATTACAACAGTGACTACACTTCTAAAGTACGTCATTGGCTGTGAAGAGTTTGCGACGTCCTGAGGTTGTGAAAGCGACTATAGAAATCCAAGTTCTTTCTTTCGTTCAAACTGCACCAGAGGGGATTCCTCCCCAGACATGCCAAGCGAACAGATAGTGTCAGGAACACACAAACTAAACATGGTTACTGTGACAGCACCTGATCTGTGAGCCATAGACCACAAACTCAGACTGTGATACCCAGCAGTGAGTTACAATTGGCACCTAATCGAGGGGTTCGGGGGGTTTACACGTAGAATAAGAGATACCCGGGAGTGAGTTACAGGCTGGAGTTTGATCGAAAACCATAATTTGTTATTTTGTTCACCAGTCACGTTGACATCGTGATAAGCCTCGAGCCAGGCCTCCATCCCAATCATGTCGTGTTGGTTGAACAGGAAGATGATGTCTTTGGCCCACTGTATCTGACCTGTGGTATAAATAATATTATAATCAGGAATAGAGCATCTGATGTGGGAGCCACGGACCGCGAGCTCGCAGTGCGATAACCAGGGACTGAGTCTGTTCCAGCTGTTCGGACGGCTTTGGTCCAGGTGGTCTGACTTGTCACAAACAGTATTGTCAGTATTGTCGCACCACACACAGGGGTACGGAAGTGTAGTGGTCAGGTACAGCACGGGTTAGATACAGAGTAAAGCTCCCTCTACACTGTCCCATCAAACACTCCCAGGGCAGGTACAGCACGGGTTAGATACAGAGTAAAGCTCCCTCTACACTGTCCCATCAAACACTCCCAGGGCAGGTACAGCACGGGTTAGATACAGAGTAAAGCTCCCTCTACACTGTCCCATCAAACACTCCCAGGGCAGGTACAGCACGGGTTAGATACAGAGTAAAGCTCCCTCTGCACTGTCCCATCAAACACTCCCAGGGCAGGTACAGCACGGGTTAGATACAGAGTAAAGCTCCCTCTGCACTGTCCCATCAAACACTCCCAGGGCAGGTACAGGGTTAGATACAGAGTAAAGCTCCCTCTACACTGTCCCATCAAACACTCCCAGGGCAGGTACAGTTTGGGCTGTATTTCAGGTGGAAGTTGTTTCTCCCTCACCCAGAGAGGTCAATTATAGAGCAATAGCTGTGGCCCAGTGGGTTAGTCAACAATTCCATTATCGCCGTATCCCGTGACTACCAGGATGGTAGAAGGCCAACTCAATGGATCGTGGGCTTTTTCTGGTCTGGCAACTCCTGCGTTCCTACTGATCAATTCGGCTCAAACCTGGGATTTTCCTGCTCCACGCAGCTCGGGCCGTGAATCATTCCCATGGGGTGGTGGGGTCAACATATCAAACTCCAGTGTCCTGGGTCAGTCCCATGGTCCAACACTGCAGTGACCCACCTGACCTTTGCCTTGGGCTCGAGGTCACCGGCAAATGTTTGCACCAAGGGCTCCCCTAGTGGCTCGGGAGGTAAACGCACCACCGCGTTCACAAAGGTCGGCACAACCACAGGAACAGAAGGAGGCCATTCAGCCCCTCGAGCATGTTCCGCCATTCAATTAGATCATGGCCGATCTGTATCTCAATCCCATTTACCCGGCTTGGTTCCATATCACTTGATACCCTTACCAAAAAAAATCAATCGATCCCAGTCTTGAAAGCTCCTTTTGGGGGGAGAGAGTTCCAGATTTCCACTCCCCTTTGTGTGAAGAAGTGCTTCCTGATTTCACTCCTGAACGGCCTGGCTCTAATTCTAAGGTTGCACCCCCTTGTTTTAAAGTCTGCCCTCTCAGGTGGACGTAAAAGATCCCATGACACTATTTTGAAGGAGAGCAGGGGAGTTCTCCCCGGTGTCCTGACCAAAATGCATCTCTCAACCAACATCACCAAAACAGGTTATCAGGCCATTTAATCTCATTGCTGTTTGTGGGATCTTGCTGTGCGCAAATTGGCTGCTGCGTTTCCTACATTACAACAGTGCCTACACTTCAAAGGGTGCTTCATTGGCTTCGGGACATCCTGAGGTGGTGAAAGGCGCTATATAAATGCAAGCTCCTTCTTCCTTGTTTCAGACTCCCCCCACCAGAGGAAATAGTTTCTCTCTATCTACCCTATCAATTCCTCGAATCATCTTCAACACCTCAATTAGGTAATCCCTTAATCTTCCATAGTGGAGGGAATAAAAGCCCAGTCTATGTGACTATATGAACAGTAGGATAAGACAGATGAATGCGTGGCTGGAGAAATGGTGCAGGAGGGAGGTCTTCAGATTCCTGGGGCAATGGGACCAGTTCTTGGGCAGGAGGGATCTGTTCAAGATGGACGGGTTGCAGCGCAACAGAGCTGGGACCAATGTCCTCGCGGGGAGGTTAACCAGTGCTGTGGGGGAGGGTTTAAACTAATTTGGCAGGGGGGTGGGCACCAGGATAAAACATTTGAGAGGAGAAACAAGGTGCACAGAGGACTGGGAGAGAGAAATAGCACAAGAGTAAAAAATAGTTCAGAAATAGGAGGGATCAGACTGGGCAAATGCGAGGCAGTCTAAGATGAGATTGGAGTGCATGTGCGTAAATGCATGTAGCATGTGGTAAATAAGGTGGTGAGCTGCAGGCTCAAGTCACTACATGGGACTATGGTATAGTGGCAATAACAGAGACCTGGCTCAAAGAAGGGGAGGATTGGGGACTTAATATTCCTGGCTACAAGGTATTCAGAAAATATAGGGAAGGAAAGAAAGGAGTGGGGGGTGGCAGTATTGATCAAAGAAAGTATTAAAGCGCTGGAAAGAGATGATATAGTTGAGGGGTCAAAGACAGAATCTATTTGGTTAGAATTAAGGAACAATTGAGGAGCTATTACACTGCTGGATGTATACAATAGGCCACCAAGTATTGGGAAGGAGATAGAGGAGCAAATTTGCAGGTAACTTACAGGAAGATGCAAGAACTATAGAGTAGTGAGAATGAGGGGACTTCAATTATCCCAATATAGACTGGGATAGTAACAGTGTAAAGGGCAAAGAGGGGGAGGAATTCCTGAAAGGTGTTCAAGAGAACTTTCTGGAACAGTGTGTTTCCAGCCCAACCAGGAAGGAAACAGTGACGGATCTAATAGTTCTGGGGAATGAGGAAGGGCAGGTGGAGCATGTTTAAAAAAGGGGGGAGCATTTGGGGAACAGTGATCATAATATTAGGTTTCGAATAGTTATGAAAAGGACAAGGAACAATCAAATGTGAAAATGCTTAACTGGAGGAGGGCAAATTTCAGTGAGTTAAAAAAGGGATCTTGCCCAGATGGATTGGAATCAAAAATCGGTAGGCAAATCAGTAATTGAACAATGGGCGGCCTTCAGGGAGAGATTGGTTCGGGTACAGAGTAGACACATCCCTACGAGAGGGAAAGGAAGGGCATCCAAAGCTGGAGCTTCCTGCATGACTAAAGATATTGAGATTAAAATGAAACAGTAAAAGGAGACTGATGACAAATGTAAGGTTCATAATACAATAGAGAAATAGGCTGAATACAGAATGTACAGAGGGGTGCGCGGGGAGGAAGCAGTGCGCGGGGGGAGAGTGGGGGGAGAGACGGGGGTGGGGGAAGGGGGACGCGCGGGTCGGGGGGGTGGGGGGGGAGGTGGGAAACCGTTCCCCAGTACGAGCCGGCGCGTGTGGAGAAAAATTCAAAGATCACACTGCGCGAATCCTGGGCCCCCTCACCTCGGAAGTAGGAGGCCAGAGCCAGGAGCAGGCCGGCAGCCTGGCTGTTCTGCTTGATTTCAACGGGGGTGCTGAGGACGATCGATTCGGTGCTGGCTGCCCTGGAGGCTCGGAGGATTCCGTAGACGTTGATCCCTTTCACCATCTGCGATAACAATCAAAAAAGCTTGAATAAATAAGTCCTGTCAGATTATGAAACGAACAGTAAAAGATCAGCTCTGTGAATCACCTACCTCACCTTGGACTGTGCCCTCCCCCAATGCCGCACTCTATAGCTTGAACCTTTTAACCTTACTCTCTCTTTTGCGCACGTGTTTTGTCCGTCACTGAATATTACATTTATATGTCTCGCCCCTAATTCATTTGTGTTTTAGGGAGCATTCTGTAATTCCCTAATATCTCTGTAACCTCCCCCAGCCCTACAACCCTCCGAGATCTCTTCGCTCCTCCAATTCTGGCCTCTTGTCCATCCCCCACTCCCTTCGCCCCACCATTGGCGGCCGTGCCTTCAGCTGCCTAGGCCCTAAGCTCTGGAATTCCCTCCCTAAGCCTCTCCGCCTCTCTCTCCTCCTTTAAAGACCCTCCTTAAAACCTACCTCCTTGTCCAAGCTTTTGGTCACCTGTCCTAATATCTCCTTCTCTGGCTCACTGTCCATTTTTGTCTGATAACACTCCTGAGAAGTGCCTTGGGACATTTTCCTACGTTAAAGGCTCAATATAAATACCGGCTGTTGTTACGTCTGTCCACACACAAATTTGTGTGTCAAAAAAAAGCATTAAAAAGAAAAAGAAAGCCAATCATGTGCAGTGTGCAGAGAAATTCAAGGGTTAAGTTACGAGGAGAGATTACACAAATTGTGGTTGTATTCTCTAGAGTTTCGAAGGTTAAGGGGTGATCTGATCGAAGTTTATAAGATATTAAGGGGAACGGATAGGGTGGATAGGGAGAAACTATTTCCACTGGTTGGGGATTCTAGGAGTAGGGGGCACAGTCTAAAAATTAGAGCCAGACCTTTCAGGAGTGAGATTAGAAAACATTTCTACACACAAAGGCTGGTAGAAGTTTGGAACTCTCTTCCGCAAACGGCAATTGATACTAGCTCAATTGCTAAATTTAAATGTGAGATAGATAGCTTTTTGGCAACCAAAGGTATTAAGGGATATGGGCCAAAGGCGGGTATATGGAGTTAGATCACAGATCAGCCATGATCTTATCAAATGGCGGAGCAGGCACGAGGGGCTGAATGGCCTACTCCTGTTCCTATGTTCCTAACTCACCCGGCAACAGAAAATATCCAATTGACACAGGAGTCAGAACGTCTGTCCCCTCGGACTGATCTCAGCAATCGCACTTTTAAAAAAAAAACAGATCTAGAAAGCCAGACGTTGCATCCTGGGATCCAAGCTGAAGCCTGAAATTTGCAATCTGCAAACCAAAGAGCACTTAAACCTTGATTGACCTCACATGGTGTTTACTTAACAACAATTAAGGAAAAATTTTCAGGCCTATGGGGAAAGAGCAAGGGGGAGTGGGACTAATTGGATAGCTCTTTCAAAGAGCCGGCACAGGCACGATGGGCCGAATGGCCTCCTCCTGTGCTGTAAGATTCCATGAATTAGACTTTGAGGCCTTAAAGGGACAATGCTTCACCTCAGCAGCAGAATAATTCACAGCACAGAACTCCTGTCCTCAGTGTGTCCGTGAACAATGCCACGGGGGATCTACCAGAGATTGTTACCATTAGTCAACAAGTCCATTAGATGTTGTATCCCGCACCTCCCGGGAGAGTGGGCGGCGAATGAGATGGACCTCTGTCTTTTCTCGTCCAGCAATTCCTATGTTCTATCATCTCGATCCAGAACTTTTCTCCACGGAATCTTTTTTTTAAGTATAGTCCCTGCTTCTCGTTCTTTAACGAGTGGGTACGGTGGAGTAGTGGTTATGTTACTGGACTAATAATCCATCGAGAGTTCAAATCCCACTGCGGCAGTTTGTGGAACTTGAATTCAGTTTAATAAAGCCGGGATCAGTAAAAGTGACCATGAAGCTGTCGGATTGTCATAAAAACCCAACTGGTTCACTAATTCCCTTTAGGGAAGGAAAGCTGCCGTCCTTACCCTGTCTGGGCCTATATGTGACTCCAGTCCCACACCAATGTGGTTGACTCTGAAGTGGCCCAGCAAGTCACTCAGTTTATCAAATCTCCACAAAGAACAGCAGCGGTTCAAGAAGGCGGCTCACCACCACCTTCTCAGGGCAACTAGGGACAGGCAGTAGATTCCGGCCTCGCCAGCGATGCCCACATCCCGATCCCAATCTCCCCTCTGGCTGCAGTACCAAGACTCGTACCTCGCTCAGGCATCTATTAGACCTTCAGTGCAATGTGCGAGAGGGGAGAAATTCAGGGCCTTGTCCAGACCCTGTTCCTGTGAACTTTCCAGAAGGAAGTGGCTAGTGGTGTCCCACGAGGATCTGTGCTGGGGCCTCGACTATTTATGACACAAAGGTCGGTGGCACAGTAAGTCGTGTAGACTGGAGCATAAAATTACAAAGGGACATTGATAGATTAAGTGAGTGGGCAAAACTGTGGCAGTTGGATTTCAACGCAGGTAAGTGTGAGGTCATCCACTTTGGACCAAAGAAGGATCGATCCGAGTATTTTTTAAATGGTGAACAGCTCGGAACAGTGAGGGTCCAAAGAGATTTAGGGGTCCCTGTACACAGATCACTAAAATGAAGCAGTCAGGTACAAAAAATAATCAAAAAGATTAATGGAATGTTAACTTTTATAACTAGAGGGCTAGAATATAAAGGGGAGGAAGTTTTGCTACAACTATACAAATCCCTGGTTAGACCATCTCTGGAGCACTGTGTACAGTTCTGGGAACAACACCTTAGAAAGGCCTTGGAAGGAGTGCAGCGTAGATTCACCAGAATGTCACCAGGGCACCAAGGGTTAGATTATGAGGAGAGATTACATAAACCAGGCTTGTATTCCCTGGAATATAGAAGGTTAAGGGGTGATTTGATTGAGGTTTTTAGGATTTTGAAAGGAATTGATAGGGTAGATAGAGAGAAACTTCTTCCGCTGATGGGGGAGTCTAGGACAAGGGGACAGAACCTTAAAATCAGAGCCAGGCCATTCAGGAGAGAAGTTAGGAGACACTACTTCACACACAGGGTGATAGAAGTGTGGAACTCTCTCCCACAAAAAGCAGTAGATGCTCGCTCAATTAATAATTTTAAATCGGAGATCGATAGATTTTTGCTAGCCAAAGGAGCTAAGGGATATGGAGCTAAGGAGCTTTTTCCCTTCGTTGAGGGTTCTATAACAAGGGGACACAGATTCAAGGTAAAAGGCGGGAGGTTTAGAGGGGATTTGAGAAAGAACTTTTTCACCCAGAGGGTGGTTGGAGTCTGGAACTCACTGCCTGAAAGGGTTGTGGAGGCAGGAACCCTCACAACATTCAAGAAGCATTTGGATGAGCACTTGAAATGCCATAGCATACAAGGCTACGGACCAAATGCTGGAATATGGGATTAGAGTAGACAGGGCTGATGGCCGGTGCGGACACGATGGGCCGAAGGGCCTCTATCCGTGCTGTATAACTCTATGACTCTATGACTCTAAGGTGGGTGGATGGAGTTAGAATACAGATCAGCCATGATCTCAATGAATGGCGGAATAGGCTCGAGGGGCTGAATGGCCTCCTCCTGCTCTTATGTTCAGTGATCGGGAGCACTGGCTGATTTTTTTCCTCCTCCCTAATCCAGGGATAACGACATCGGCGCAACATGTCCCGTGTGTGAACAGTGGACTCCATACAGACTGGGGAGCAAGCATCAGCCTTTCCTGACTCAGCACTGCAACAGGTGAGCGGTTTCACAGTGGAGGCATTAGGGGAGGAGGGAGGCGAGACCCCTTAAAGCGGGACAGGCTGTACTGGTTGTGGTTTCTTGCAGTCCGTGAATGTTAGGAATGCTTGTAACGTACGTATCTCTCCCGTATCTCGTCCGGGAAAGGCAGAGTTCGGGAGAAGGTCTGGGTGTGTGTCTCCAATCCCAAGCCAGTCATGGTCTTCAGTAGCCAGTCCACAGGCATCCCCCTGGGACAAAGCAAACGCCAGTTAGAGCTATAGGACTGAACAACACCTCGTTCGACACTTATAGATTCACCCCGAAACTCTCCCTGTACAGAGTGTGATCAAAGGACCTCCCACCTGTTGGAGCAGAGACCCCCAAATCTCATCCACTCTGAGCACAGCCCCCAAAACAACATCCACTTCTGAATCCCAGAGTGTCAGATCCCTCACCGGGCAGCCTCATTCACTCCAACCAGACCAAAACCCCTCCAATCAGTCACCCTTGAATCCAGCCCCTGCTGTCAGAAATTCCCCAACCCAATCCATTCCAATTAGGGACCCTCAATACCCGCCCTCCCCGATGGGTGACCCGCGCCCCGCCCTCCCGATGGGTGACCCGCGCCCCGCCCTCTCCGATGGGTGACCCGCGCCCCGCCCTCCCCGATGGGTGACCCGGGCCCCGCCCTCCCCGATGGGTGACCCGCGCCCCGCCCTCCCCGATGGGTGACCCGCGCCCCGCCCTCCCCGATGGGTGACCCGCGCCCCGCCCTCCCCGATGGGTGACCCGCGCCCCGCCCTCCCCGATGGGTGACCCGCGCCCCGCCCTCCCCGATGGGTGACCCGCGCCCCGCCCTCCCCGATGGGTGACCCGGGCCCCGCCCTCCCCGATGGGTGACCCGCGCCCCGCCCTCCCCGATGGGTGACCCGCGCCCCGCCCTCCCCGATGGGTGACCCGCGCCCCGCCCTCCCCGATGGGTGACCCGCGCCCCGCCCTCCCCGATGGGTGACCCGCGCCCCGCCCTCCCCGATGGGTGACCCGCGCCCCGCCCTCCCCGATGGGTGACCCCGTGCCCCGCCCTCTCCGATGGGTGACCCGCGCCCCGCCCTCCCCGATGGGTGACCCGAGCCCCGCCCTCCCCGATGGGTGACCCGCGCCCCGCCCTCTCCGATGGGTGACCCGCGCCCCGCCCTCTCCGATGGGTGACCCGCGCCCCGCCCTCCCCGATGGGTGACCCGGGCCCCGCCCTCTCCGATGGGTGACCCGCGCCCGCCCTCTCCGATGGGTGACCCGGGCCCCGCCCTCTTCCGATGGGTGACCCGCGCCCCGCCCTCTCCGATGGGTGACCCGTGCCCCGCCCTCTCCGATGGGTGACCCGGGCCCCGCCCTCTCCGATGGGTGACCCGCGCCCCGCCCTCTCCGGTGGGTGACCCGCGCCCCGCCCTCCCCGGTGGGTGACCCGGGCCCCGCCCTCTCTGATGGGTGACCCGCGCCCCGCCCTCCCCGATGGGTGACCCGCGCCCCGCCCTCCCCGATGGGTGACCCGGGCCCCGCCCTCCCCGATGGGTGACCCGGGCCCCGCCCTCTCCGATGGGTGACCCGGGCCCCGCCCTCTCCGATGGGTGACCCGGGCCCCGCCCTCTCCGATGGGTGACCCGCGCCCCGCCCTCCCGATGGGTGACCCGGGCCCCGCCCTCTCCGATGGGTGACCCCGGCCCCGCCCTCTCCGATGGGTGACCCGGGCCCCGCCCTCTCCGATGGGTGACCCCGGCCCCGCCCTCTCCGATGGGTGACCCGGGCCCCGCCCTCTCCGATGGGTGACCCGCGCCCCGCCCTCCCCCGATGGGTGACCCGCGCCCCGCCCTCCCCGATGGGTGACCCGCGCCCCGCCCTCTCCGATGGGTGACCCGGGCCCCGCCCTCTCCGATGGGTGACCCGGGCCCCGCCCTCCCCGATGGGTGACCCGCGCCCCGCCCTCCCCGATGGGTGACCCGCGCCCCGCCCTCCCCGATGGGTGACCCGCGCCCCGCCCTCCCCGATGGGTGACCCGGGCCCCGCCCTCCCCGATGGGTGACCCGCGCCCCGCCCTCCCCGATGGGTGACCCGCGCCCCGCCCTCCCCGATGGGTGACCCGCGCCCCGCCCTCCCCGATGGGTGACCCGCGCCCCGCCCTCCCCGATGGGTGACCCGCGCCCCGCCCTCCCCGATGGGTGACCCGCGCCCCGCCCTCCCCGATGGGTGACCCCGTGCCCCGCCCTCTCCGATGGGTGACCCGCGCCCCGCCCTCCCCGATGGGTGACCCGCGCCCCGCCCTCTCCGATGGGTGACCCGCGCCCCGCCCTCTCCGATGGGTGACCCGCGCCCCGCCCTCCCCGATGGGTGACCCGCGCCCCGCCCTCCCCGATGGGTGACCCGGGCCCCGCCCTCTCCGATGGGTGACCCGCGCCCCGCCCTCTCCGATGGGTGACCCGCGCCCCGCCCTCTCCGATGGGTGACCCGCGCCCCGCCCTCTCCGATGGGTGACCCGCGCCCCGCCCTCTCCGATGGGTGACCCGGGCCCCGCCCTCTCCGATGCGTGACCCGCGCCCCGCCCTCTCCGATGGGTGACCCGCGCCCCGCCCTCTCCGATGGGTGACCCGGGCCCCGCCCTCTCCGATGGGTGACCCGCGGCCCGCCCTCTCCGATGGGTGACCCGCGCCCCGCCCTCCCCGATGGGTGACCCGGGCCCCGCCCTCCCCGATGGGTGACCCGGGCCCCGCCCTCCCCGATGGGTGACCCGCGCCCCGCCCTCCCCGATGGGTGACCCGCGCCCCGCCCTCCCCGATGGGTGACCCGGGCCCCGCCCTCTCCGATGGGTGACCCGGGCCCCGCCCTCTCCGATGGGTGACCCGCGCCCCGCCCTCCCCGATGGGTGACCCGGGCCCCGCCCTCTCCGATGGGTGACCCGGGCCCCGCCCTCTCCGATGGGTGACCCGCGCCCCGCCCTCCCCGATGGGTGACCCGGGCCCCGCCCTCTCCGATGGGTGACCCGGGCCCCGCCCTCTCCGATGGGTGACCCGCGCCCCGCCCTCCCCGATGGGTGACCCGCGCCCCGCCCTCCCCGATGGGTGACCCGCGCCCCGCCCTCTCCGATGGGTGACCCGCGCCCCGCCCTCTCCGATGGGTGACCCGCGCCCCGCCCTCCCCGGTGGGTGACCCGGGCCCCGCCCTCTCCGATGGGTGACCCGGGCCCCGCCCTCTCCGATGGGTGACCCGGGCCCCGCCCTCTCCGATGGGTGACCCGCGCCCCGCCCTCCCCGATGGGTGACCCGGGCCCCGCTCTCCCCGATGGGTGACCCGGGCCCCGCCCTCTCCGATGGGTGACCCGGGCCCCGCCCTCTCCGATGGGTGACCCGGGCCCCGCCCTCTCCGATGGGTGACCCGGGCCCCGCCCTCTCCGATGGGTGACCCGGGCCCCGCCCTCTCCGATGGGTGACCCGGGCCCCGCCCTCTCCGATGGGTGACCCGGGCCCCGCCCTCTCCGATGGGTGACCCGGGCCCCGCCCTCTCCGATGGGTGACCCGGGCCCCGCCCCCTCCGATGGGTGACCCGGGCCCCGCCCTCTCCGATGGGTGACCCGCGCCCCGCCCTCCCCGATGGGTGACCCGGGCCCCGCCCTCTCCGATGGGTGACCCGGGCCCCGCCCTCTCCGATGGGTGACCCGCGCCCCGCCCTCCCCGATGGGTGACCCGGGCCCCGCCCTCTCCGATGGGTGACCCGGGCCCCGCCCTCTCCGATGGGTGACCCCGCGCCCCGCCCTCCCCGATGGGTGACCCGCGCCCCGCCCTCCCCGATGGGTGACCCGCGCCCCGCCCTCTCCGATGGGTGACCCGCGCCCCGCCCTCCCCGATGGGTGACCCGCGCCCCGCCCTCTCCGATGGGTGACCCGGGCCCCGCCCTCTCCGATGGGTGACCCGCGCCCCGCCCTCCCCGATGGGTGACCCGCGCCCCGCCCTCCCCGATGGGTGACCCGGGCCCCGCCCTCTCCGATGGGTGACCCGCGCCCCGCCCTCCCGATGGGTGACCCGGGCCCCGCCCTCTCCGATGGGTGACCCGTGCCCCGCCCTCCCCGATGGGTGACCCGGGCCCCGCCCTCTCCGATGGGTGACCCGCGCCCCGCCCTCCCCGATGGGTGACCCCGCGCCCCGCCCTCCCCGATGGGTGACCCGTGCCCCCGCTCTCTCCGATGGGTGACCCGCGCCCCGCCCTCCCCGATGGGTGACCCGGGCCCCGCCCTCTCCGATGGGTGACCCGGGCCCCGCCCTCTCCGATGGGTGACCCGGGCCCCGCCCTCTCCGATGGGTGACCCGGGCCCCGCCCTCTTCGATGGGTGACCCGGGCCCGCCCTCTTACCCTGCCTTTTTTCCATGACCTGAGAATTCCCGGGCGTACGAGAGGGCCCTGTCACCGTAGATGAAGTTCTCATCCACCATGGTGGACCCCATCGCGTTCTCCGAAGTGTACATACGCAGGGTGAAGGGCTCGAATGCCAGACCCATGAACCAGGTGATTCCGACCACGTAGCACAGGAGGCTGGAGACAGGGAGAAAACACAGGGAGCATTAAAAACACCGGGTCCAGGACACGATCAGAGCATCCGCACTGCCCGCCTCCTGCAGCGACAACCCGGTCCACCAGACTAGCTCAGCAATGAGAGCGTTAACTGAATCACCGTTCACTACACTGTCCCATCAAACACTCCCAGGGCAGGTACAGCACGGGTTAGATACAGAGTAAAGCTCCCTCTTCACTGTTCCATCAAACACTCCCAGGGCAGGTACAGCACGGGTTAGATACAGAGTAAAGCTCCCTCTACACTGTTCCATCAAACACTCCCAGGGCAGGTACAGCACGGGTTAGATACAGAGTAAAGCTCCCTCTACACTGTCCCATCAAACACTCCCAGGGCAGGTACAGGGTTAGATGCAGAGTAAAGCTCCCTCTACACTGTCCCATCAAACACTCCCAGGGCAGGTACAGGGTTAGATACAGAGTAAAGCTCCCTCTACACTGTCCCATCAAACACTCCCAGGGCAGGTACAGGGTTAGATACAGAGTAAAGCTCCCTCTACACTGTCCCATCAAACACTCCCAGGGCAGGTACAGCACGGGTTAGAGAAAGAGTAAAGCTCCTCTACACTGTCCCATCAAACACTCCCAGGGCAGGTACAGCACGGGTTAGATACAGAGTAAAGCTCCCTCTACACTGTCCCATCAAACACTCCCAGGGCAGGTACATGGTTAGATACAGAGTAAAGCTCCCTCTACACTGTCCCATCAAACACTCCCAGGGCAGGTACAGGGTTAGATGCAGAGTAAAGCTCCCTCTACACTGTCCATCAAACACCCCCAGGGCAGGTACAGCACGGGTTAGATACAGAGTAAAGCTCCCTCTACACTGTCCCATCAAACACTCCCAGGGCAGGTACAGCACGGGTTAGATACAGAGTAAAGCTCCTGCTACACTGTCCCATCAAACACTCCCAGAACAGGTACAGCACAGGTTAAATACCCAAACCATCAACCTCCCTCAGTCACATTTCCACTCACCAGAGTGGTGTGTTCATCCTGGTGACCAGGTTTGTCAGCGCCTGCCTGCGGTTTGGATCTGAAAGCAGCCCCATTGCTCCACATCACCTGAAAACGCCACAGGATGTAATATTGGCAACAGTTACTCTCGCACTGTACTGAAAGTAAAGGGAAAAGAAAGAAAGTGAGTCACAGCACAGGGTCTGATCCACCGAGTGGGCATCGGGCCACGGGTCCGTGGGTGATCGTGCTGCCCGGTGTCGGACACTATCGGCCCGAGTCTGTGCCCAGTTACAGTCAACGGTGAGGGAGCAGGAACTACAATGGAGGGAATGTGGGCATCTGGGGGGAGGGGGTGTGTGGGGGGAGGGATGTGATGGGGGCAGGGTGTGAGAGGGGAGGGTTGTGTGTGGGAGAAAGAGGTGTGTGGGGAGGCGAGGGCGTCTTTGGGGGGGAAGGGTGTGTGGGGGAGGGGTGTGTGTGTGGGGGAGGGGGGGGGAGGGAGGGGATATGTTGGGGAGGGTGGGGGTACAGCAGGAGTTTGTTTTATTTGTTCACGGGATGTGGACGTCGCTGGCGAGGCCGGCATTTATTGCCCATCCCTAATTGCCCTCGAGAAGGTGGTGGTGAGCCGCCTTCTTGAACCGCTGCAGTCCGTGTGGTGACGGTTCTCCCACAGTGCTGTTAGGAAGGGAGTTCCAGGATTTTGACCCAGCGACGATGAAGGAACGGCGATATATTTCCAAGTAGGGATGGTGTGTGACTGGAGGGGAACGTGCAGGTGGTGGTGTTCCCATGTGCCTGCTGCCCTTGTCCTTCTAGGTGGTAGAGGTCGCGGGTTTGGGAGGTGCTGTCGAAGAAGCCTTGGCGAGTTGCTGCAGTGCATCCTGTGGATGGTGCACACTGCAGCCACAGTGCGCCGGTGGTGAAGGGAGTGAATGTTTAGGGTGGTGGATGGGGTGCCAATCAAGCGGGCTGCTTTATCTTGGATGGTGTCGAGCTTCTTGAGTGTTGTTGGAGCTGCACTCATCCAGGCAAGTGGAGAGTATTCCATCACACTCCTGACTTGTGCCTTGTAGATGGTGGAAAGGCTTTGGGGAGTCAGGAGGTGAGTCACTCGCCGCAGAATACCCAGCCTCTGACCTGCTCTCGTAGCCACAGTATTTATGTGGCTGGTCCAGTTAAGTTTCGGGTCAATGATGACCCCCAGGATGTTGATGGTGGGGGATTCGGTGATGGTAATGCTGTTGAATGTCAAGGGGAGGTGGTTAGACTCTCTCTTGTTGGAGATGGTCATTGCCTGGCACTTGTCTGGCGCGAATGTTACTTGCCACTTATGAGCCCAAGCCTGGATGTTGTCCAGGTCTTGCTGCATGCAGGCTCGACTGCTTCATTATCTGAGGGGTTGCGAATGGAACTGAACACTGTGCAGTCATCAGCGAACATCCCCATTTCTGACCTTATGATGGAGAGAAGGTCATTGATGAAGCAGCTGAAGATGGTTGGGCCTAGGACACTGCCTTGAGGAACTCCTGCAGCAATGCCCTGGGGCTGAGATGATTGGCCTCCAACAACCACTACCATCTTCCTTTGTGCTAGGTATGACTCCAGCCACTGGAGAGTTTTCCCCCTGATTCCCATTGACTTCAATTTTACTCGGGCTCCTTGGTGCCACACTCGGTCAAATGCTGCCTTGATGTCAAGGGCAGTCACTCTCACCTCTGGGTGTGTGTCAGTGTTTGGGGGGAGGGGGTGTTTGGGGGGTGTCAGTGTTTGGGGGGTGGGGTGCAGTGAGTTCAGGGGAGGGGGTGTTTTGGGGGTGTCAGTGTTTGGGGGGAGGGGGTGTTTGGGGGGGTGTCAGTGTTCGGGGGGTGTCAGTGTTTGGGGGGTGGGGGTGTTTGGGGGGTGGGGGATGCAGTGAGTTGGGGGTGTCAGTGTTTGGGGGGTGTCAGTGTTTGGGGGGTGGGGATGCAGTGAGTTGGGGGTGTCAGTGTTCGGGGGGTGTCAGTGTTTGGGGGGTGGGGGTGTTTGGGGGGTGGGGGATGCAGTGAGTTGGGGGTGTCAGTGTTTGGGGGGTGGGGATGCAGTGAGTTGGGGGTGTCAGTGTTTGGGGGGTGGGGGATGCAGTGAGTTGGGGGTGTCAGTGTTTA
>NC_090326.1:168060477-168103873 GCF_035084215.1 Heptranchias perlo | reverse complement strand
TGGGATCAGTTTCGGCAGCTGCTCTCCAGTTTGTCGTGGGGCATCAGGTGCACCATCTGGCCAATGGCATCGACTACGCTGGTCCTCAGCTGGCAAGGGAAACACGCTGGGTGAAACATTTCTCCGCAGAAAAAAATTTACGCTGTTTTACTTTGAGCTCGTCAAGGAAAGTGAATTAGTGCCGAGGCATTAATGGCCGGTCACAGTGTCCGTAACAGCATGGGTTCGACACAGAGTACAGCTCCCTCTACACTGTCCCATCAAACACTCCCAGGGCAGGTACAGCACGGGTTAGATACAGAGTAAAGCTCCCTCTACACCGTCCCATCAAACACTCCCAGGGCAGGTACAGCACGGGTTAGATACAGAGTAAAGCTCCCTCTACACTGTCCCGTCAAACACTCCCAGGGCAGGTACAGCACGGGTTAGATACAGAGTAAAGCTCCCTCTACACTGTCCCGTCAAACACTCCCAGGGCAGGTACAGCACGGGTTAGATACAGAGTAAAGCTCCCTCTACACTGTCCCATCAAACACCCCCAGGGCAGGTACAGCACGGGTTAGATACAGAGTAAAGCTCCTCTACACTGTCCCATCAAACACTCCCAGGGCAGGTACAGCACGGGTTAGATACAGAGTAAAGCTCCCTCGACACTGTCCCATCAAACACTCCCAGGGCAGGTACAGCACGGGTTAGATCAACAATTTGCTGCAATTTTCCCATCTCGAGTGCGCTTACCCAAAGGAAAGGTTTCCAATTCTCACCTAAAGTTTTGTGGTGTCCAGAGTTAGTGCCAACTGGTGTCAAATTGTGAGCAGGTTTCCATAGCAGATCTGGGTTCAGTCAGAACGGGGTTCAAACGGCCCCAAAAACCAGTTCCAAACAATCAATCAGTCAGAGCTGGATTCTAACCCAGCTCGCAGGGCCAGGCTGAGGATGAATTAATGTTCGTTGGGATATTGTCGGCAGGTGAAAGCTGAGGTTCCTCCCAAACAAGGGGAGAATTCCATTCTTCATTTTTTTAAAAAAAACAAGGGAGCTTAGTCAGACGTTCATGGAACGACACAGCACTGAAGGTGGCCATTCCACCCATTGTGCCTCTTTGAAAGAGCTACCCAATTCGTCCCACTCCCCCCCGCCTCTCTCTCGGAGAATGTTCCCCTTTCAAGTATTTATCCAATTCCCTTTTGAAAATTACTATTGAATCTGCTTCCATCGCACTTTCAGACAGTGAATTCCAAATCAGAACAACTCACTGTGTAAAAAGAATTCTCCTCATCTCTCCCTCTGGCTCTTTTGCCAATCTCCTTAAATCTTTGTCCTCTGGTCACCGACCCTCCTGCCACTGGAAACAGTTTCTCCTTATTTACTCTATCAAAACCCCTCATGATTTTGAACACCTCTATTAAATCTCCCCTGCTCGAGGGAGAACAACCCCAGCTTCTCCAGTCTCTCCACATAATAAGTTCAAATCCAACTTCCCGTAGCCCGGGTTAAACCGGACCAAAGGAGCAAAGCTCAGACCTGACCGACTGTTTACTGTCTAACGGGGTTCAGTGACCGGTCCCTCGGACACTGGAGCCCCTCATACCTTGGGCTCTTTGTTCTGCAGCCAGACGTTGAAGAGAATGTCGTAGCAGGCGTAGATCTCGCTGGAGAAGGCATCCTTCCTCACCGTAGGGTCTGGGGCCTTGTCCAGGTTGGCCAGGTATTCCAGGATACTCTCACTGAAATGACCCAGAGCTACAACGGAGAGAATGAAACAAGGGGACGGACCACCAATGACAGAGCCAGTACAAGATCGGGAGACACCACAGGAGCGGGAAACGGCTCAACGAGTCCGTCCCTCTTTACACAATCAGACCCACCGCCCCGCCGCATCCCCCAGACCCACCGCCCCTCCGCATCCCCCAGACCCACCGCCCCGCCGCATCCCCCAGACCCACCGCCCCGCCGCATCCCCCAGACCCACCGCCCCGCCGCATCCCCCAGACCCCACCGCCCCGCCGCATCCCCCAGACCCACCGCCCCCGCCGCATCCCCCAGACCCACCGCCCCGCCTCATCCCCCAGACCCACCGCCCCGCCTCATCCCCCAGACCCCACCGCCCCGCTATATCACTCAATCCCACCTACTCTATGCAGCTACAGCACGGGTTAGATACAGAGTAAAGCTCCCTCTACACTCCCATCAAACACTCCCAGGGCAGGTACAGCACGGGTTAGATACAGAGTAAAGCTCCCTCGACACTGTCCCATCAAACACTCCCAGGGCAGGTACAGGGTTAGATACAGAGTAAAGCTCCCTCTACACTGTCCCATCAAACACTCCCAGGGCAGGTACAGGGTTAGATACAGAGTAAAGCTCCCTCTACACTGTCCCATCAAACACTCCCAGGGCAGGTACAGCACGGGTTAGATACAGAGTAAAGCTCCCTCTACACTCTCCCATCAAACACTCCCAGGGCAGGTACAGCACGGGTTAGATACAGAGTAAAGCTCCCTCTACACTGTCCCATCAAACACTCCCAGGGCAGGTACAGGGTTAGATACAGAGTAAAGCTCCCTCTACACTGTCCCATCAAACACTCCCAGGGCAGGTACAGCACGGGTTAGATACAGAGTAAAGCTCCCTCCACACTGTCCCATCAAGCACCATTCCCTAACCACTCATCACGTTACAGATAAGGTTCTTACCGATGGTGAACACTGATTTCATGGTGTCCAGTTTCGCCATTCCCAGCATGGGCAGCATCGTCCCCAGGATGGCAGTCAGGAAGGGCACCATGCCGTACACTGGTAAACAAACCCAACAGCAAGTACATGAGGAAAGATCCAAGGACTGGGGCGGAATATTACACCATCAGTAAACATACTTCAGTTAGATGGAGAGACTGGAGGAAGCTGGGGTTGTTCTCCTTACAGCAGAGAAGTTTAAGGGGAGATTTTATAGCGGTGTTCAAGATCATGAACAGTTTTGATAGAGTAAATGAGGAGAAAATGATTCCATTGGTAGGAGATTGATAACCAAAGCTCACAGATTTAAGATAATTGGCAAAAAGGCAGGTGGGAGATGAGAATTTCTTTTATGCAGCGAGTTGTGATGATCTGGAATTCACTGCCTGAAAGGGCGGTGGAAGCAGATTCAATAGTAACTTTCAAAAGGGAATTGGATAAATACTTGAAAAGGTGAAATTTGCAAGGCTATGGGGAAAGAACGGGGGAGTGGGACTAATTGGACAGCTCCTTCAAAGAGCCGGCACAGGCACGATGGGCCGAATGGCCTCCTTCTTTGCTGTAAGATTCCACGAACTCGATTTAATGCATTCAAAACAAAAACAAGACAAACAATATGAGGTCAGAACAGCCCAACAGAAGTTGGGGCAAGGTCACGTCACGGGGGGAGGGGGGGAAAATGAGACAAAACTAAGCCCCGAGGAGACCCCGAGATCCCTTGCGATTACAGGACAGGTTTGCCTCCGTCTCTCCGACACGCCAATGGTGAAGGGAAGAGGGGAGAGGGGAGGGGCAAGGAGGTAGGGTACAGAATCGCAGCCCATCGGCCACGTGGATCTGCGGGAAGGCAGCCTTGCTCCAGATGGCGCACTTGGACATTCCTGGGCCCTCTGCTTCCCCCGGATATCGGACGCCTCGATCAAACGATTATCTAAGTGACCTTCTCCCCTCCCACATCCAAACCATGGCTACGAGGAGGAGGTCGATCATAGAATCATAGAATGGTTACAGCACGGAAGGAGGCCGTTCGGCCCATCGAGTCCGCGCCAGCTCTCTGCAAGGGCAACCCAGTCATCGAGGCACGCTGCTTGGTTACTCCCCTTCCAAGTTTTCTCCGCTCCTCAAGGGGGCACCGACTCGCCCTCGGGTTTCACCCTTCTCCCTGGATGAGCCTAGAAGCAGGGCGTTGGCTGACTATTCGACCACAGTGGCATCACAGCCCAGCCCAATCCTGTCCTCGCCCGACATCAGCAGGTGTTCTTTTCCAGCAGGGGATCACTGGATAGCGATACGAGTCAACCGCGTAGGTGTGGGGCTGGAGTCACGTATAGGCCCGGGTAAGGACGGCAGGTGTCCTTCCCTAAAGGGACATTAGTGAACCAGTTGGGTTTTCACAACAATCCGACTGCTTCACGGTCACTTTTACTGACACCGGCTTTTTATTTTACTCAGCCCCCTTAAACCATTGGGGAATGGGAAGCGGAAGGTGTGGGGAGTGCAGGGCAGCTTATATATAATAAATAGCAGTCATTACTTCTCTCCATCTCAACCACAAAATCATTGGGATTGCCCTGTACAAAAACCTCTGTAAACCACAACATTTCTGATCAACGGCATCTTAAAAGGGACAGGGTCTTATTTTCCCCATTGAGAAACTAAGGTGAAAGGCCAAAGTTCACAGTGCCGGGCACAGCAAGGTTAAGAGCAGAGACGACGTTGAAGTAGATCAGGGTGTGGTGATTAGGGAGCGCAGAGCTCAGGGTTTACCGGCCTGTTGGTTGTAGGTGGAAGGATATTTTTTTAAACAAAAAAATTGTATTCAGCAACTTGTGTCTCAGCCAAAGTCACAAACAATGTGAACAGCAACAGGCTAGTGTCTGGGCTGGAAACAAATTCCTATACTCAATATGAGAGAGAGAGAGAGAGAGAGAGAGAGAGAGAGAGAGAGAGAGAGAGAATGAATGTGGCAGGATTGCAGAGCTTTGATCTGAGCTTTGCGGGATCGCTCAGCTCTGTCTATAGCATGTTGCTTCCGCTGTTTAGCATGCATGTAGTCCTGAGTTGTAGCTTCACCAGGTTGGCACCTCATTTTTAGGTTCGCCCGGTGCTGCTCCTGGCATGCTCTTCTACACTCCTCATTGAACCAGGGTTGATCCCCTGGCTTGTTGGTAATGGTAGAGTGAGGAATATGCCGGGCCATGAGGTTACAGATTGTGCTGGAATACAATTCTGCTGCTGCTGATGGCCCACAGCGCCTCATGGATGCCCAGTTTTGAGCTGCTGGATCGGTTCTGAATCTATCCCATTTAGCACGGTGGTAGTGCCACACAACACGTTGGATGGTGTTCTCAGTGTGAAGACGGGACTTCGTCTCCATGAGGACTGTGCGGTGGTCACTCCTACTAATACTGTCATGGACAGATGCATCTGCGACAGGTAGATTAGTGAGGACGAGGTCAAGTAAGTTTTTCCCTCGTGTTGGTTCGCTCACCACCTGCCGCAGGCCCAGTCTGGCAGCTATGTCCTTCAGGACTCGGCCAGCTCGGTCAGTAGTGGTGCTACCGAGCCACTCTTGGTGATGGACATTGAAGTCCCCCACCCAGAGTACATTTTGTGCCCTTGCTACCCTCAGTGCTTCCTCCAAGTGGTGCTCAACATGGAGGAGGACTGATTCATCAGCTGAGGGAGGACGGTAGGTGGTCATCAGCAGGAGGTTTCCTTGCCCATGTTTGACCTGATGCCATGAGATTTCATGGGGTCCGGAGTCAATGTTGAGGACTCCCAGGGCCACTCCCTCCTGACTGTATATCACTGAATGGCAGACGGAGTTTAATTTAGATAAATGTGAGGTGATGCATTTTGGGAGATCGAATCGGGCCAGGACCTACTCCGTTAATGGTAGGGCGTTGGGGAGAGTTATAGAACAAAGAGATCTAGGAGTACAGGTTCATAGCTCCTAGAAAGTGGAGTCACAGGTGGATAGGGTGGTGAAGAAGGCATTCAGCATGCTTGGTTTCATTGGTCAGAACATTGAATACAGGAGTTGGGATGTCTTGTTTTTTTTTTATTTGTTCACGGGATATGGGCGTCGCTGGCAAGGCCGGCATTTATTGCCCATCCCTAGCGAGATTTTTACAACTGAGTGGCTTGCTGGGCCATTTCAGAGGGCAATTAAGAATCAACCACATTGCTGTGGGTCTGGAGTCACATATAGGCCCAGACCGGGTAAGGACGGCAGGTTTCCTTCCCTAAAGGACATTAGTGAACCAGATGGGTTTTTACGACAATCCGGTAGTTTCATGGCCACCATTACTGATACTAGTATTTTAATTCCAGATTTTTTATTTTAATTAATTGAATTTAAATTCGCCAGCCGCCGTGGTGGGATTTGAACTCATGACTCTGGACTTTAGTCCAGGCCTCTGGATTACTAGCCCAGTAACATAACCACTACGCTACCGTTGTACAAGACATTAGTAAGGCCACACTTGGAATACTGTGTACAGTTCTGGTCACCCTATTATAGAAAGGATATTATTAAACTAGAAAGAGTGCAGAAAAGATTTACTAGGATGCTACCGGGACTTGATGGTTTGACTTATAGGGAGAGGTTAGATAGACTGGGACTTTTTTCCCTGGAGAGTAGGAGGTTAAGGGGTGATCTTATAGAAGTCTATAAAATAATGAGGGGCATAGATAAGGTAGATCGTCAAAATCTTTTCCCAAAGGTAGGGGAGTCTATAACGAGGGGACATAGATTTAAGGTGAGAGGGGAGAGATACAAAAGGGTCCAGAGGGGCAATTTTTTCACTCAAAGGGTGGTGAGTGTCTGGAACGAGCTGCCAGAGGCAGTAGTAGAGGCGGGTACAATTTTGTCTTTTAAAAAGCATTTGGACAGTTACATGGGTAAGATGGGTATAGAGGGATATGGGCCAAGTGCAGGCAATTGGGACTAGCTTAGTGGTATAAACTGGGCGACATGGACATGTTGGGCCGAAGGGCCTGTTTCCATGTTGTAACTTCTAGGATACCGCCACCTCCGGTGGGTCTGTCCTGCTGGTGGTACAGGACATACCATAAGACCATAAGATATAGGAGCAGGAGAAGGCCATTCGCCCCTCGAGCCTGTTCCGCCATTCAATGAGATCAAGGCTGATCTGATTTTTAGCTCAACTCCACTTTCCCGCCCTTTCCCCATATCCTTTGACTCTCTCGCTGATCAAAAATTTGTCTAACTCAGCCTTGAATGTATTCAATGACTCGGCCTCCACAGCTTTTTGGGGTAAAGAATTCTAAAGATTCACGACCCTCTGGGAGAAGAAATCCCTCCTCATTTCTGTCTTAAATGGGCGACCCCTTATTCTGAGACTATGCCCACTAGTTTTAGATTCCCCCATGAGGGTTAACATCCTCTCAGCATCTACCCAATCGAGTCCCCTCAGAATCTTATATGTTTCAATAAGGTCTCCTCCTATTCTTCTAAACTCCAATGAGTATAGACCCAACCTGTTCAATCTTTCCTCATAAGACAACCCTTCCATACCCGGAATCAACCTGGTGAACCTTCTCTGAACTGCCTCCAATGCAAGTATGTCCTTCCTTAATTAAGGGCACCAGAACTGTTCGCAGTACTCCAGGTGTGGTCTCACCAGCACCCTGTACAGTTGTAGCATGACTTCCCTGCTTTTATACTCCATCCCCCTAGAAATAAAGGCCAATATTCCGTTTGCCTTCCGGATTACCTGCTGCATCTGTATGTTGACTTATTGTGTTTCATGTACGAGGACACCCAGATCCCTCTGGACCGCAGCATTTTGTAGTATTTCTCCATTCAAATAATATTTTGCTTTTTTATTTTTCCTCCCAAAGTGGATGACTTCACATTTTCCCACATTATATTCCATCTGCCCGAAAGGACATTAGTGAACCAGATGGGTTTTTACGACAATCCAGTAGTTTTCATGGCCACCATTACTGATACCAGTGTTTTTTTATTCCAGATTTTTATTTAATTAAATTTAAATTCCCCAGCTGCAGTGCCAGGATTTGAATTCATGACTCCAGATTATTAGTCCAGGCCTCTGGATTAAGTAACATAACCGCTATGCTCCTGTACCCACCTGGTGAAGCTACAACTCAGGACTACATAGTCAGCATGGTTTTGTGAGAGGAAAATCATGTCTCACGAATTTGATTGAGTTTTTTGAAGGGGTAACCAAGATGATAGATGAGGGCTGTGCAGTAGACGTGGTCTACATGGACTTTAGCAAAGCCTTTGACAAGGTACCGCATGGTAGGTTGTTACATAAGGTTAAATCTCACGGGATCCAAGGTGAGGTAGCCAATTGGATACAAAATTGGATTGACGACAGAAGTCAGAGGGTGGTTGTAGAGGGTTGTTTTTCAAACTGGAGGCCTGTGACCAGCGGTGTGCCTCAGGGATCGGTGCTGGGTCCGCTGTTATTTGTTATTTATATTAATGATTTGGATGAGAATTTAGGAGGCATGGTTAGTAAGTTTGCAGATGACACCAAGATTGGTGGCATTGTGGACAGTGAAGAAGGTTATCTAGGATTGCAACGGGATCTTGATCAATTGGGCCAGTGGGCCGATGAATGGCAGATGGAGTTTAATTTAGATAAATGTGAGGTGATGCATTTTGGTAGATCGAATCGGGCCAGGACCTACTCCGTTAATGGTAGGGCGTTGGGGAGGGTTATAGAACAAAGAGATCTAGGAGTACAGGTTCATAGCTCCTTGAAAGTGGAGTCACAGGTGGATAGGGTGGTGAAGAAGGCATTCGGCATGCTTGGTTTCATTGGTCAGAACATTGAATACAGGAAGGCCGATTTTAATAGGATAAGGCAGGATCTGGCCAAAATGGACTGGGATCAGCAGCTTGTAGGAAAATCCGCATCGGAGCAATGGGAGTCTTTCAGAAGGGAGATTGAGACCATACAATGGCAACATGTTCCCGTAAAGGTCAAGGGTGGTTCCAAGAACTCCAGGGAACCTTGGATGTCAGGGGATATACGAGAATGGATTAGGAAAAAAAGGAGGGCTTTTGGCAGATACAAAAGGCTAAAGACGGAGGAAGCCCTAGAGGAGTACAAAAAGTGCAGGGGGATACTTAAAAAAGAAATTAGGAGATCAAGGAGGGGCCATGAAATAACACTGGCGAGCAAAATAAAGGAAAATCCTAAGATGTTTTATAAGTACATTAAGGGTAAGAGGATGACTAGGGAAAAAATAGGGCCCATTAGGGACAAAATGGCAATCTGTGTGTGGAGCCGGCAGATGTAGGAAGGGTTCTAAATGAATTTTTTGCATCTGTTTTCACTATGGAGAAGGACGATGTAGACATAGAAATACGGCAGGGGGACTGTGATATACTCGAACATATTAACATCGAGCGGGAGGAGGTATTGGCGGTTTTAGCAGGCCTAAAAATGGATAAATCCCCAGGCCCGGACGAAATGTATCCCAGGCTACTGTGTGAGGCAAAGGAGGAGATTGCGGGGGCTCTGACACATATATTCAGAACCTCTCTGGCCACAGGGGATGTGCCAGAGGACCGGAGAACCGCTAATGTAGTACCATTATTCAAGAAGGGGAGTAGGGAAAAACCGGGGAACTACAGGCCAGTGAGCCTAACATCAGTGGTAGGAAAATTATTGGAAAAAATTCTGAAGGACAAAATTAGTCTCCACTTGGAGAAGCAAGGATTAATCAGGGATAGTCAACATGGCTTTGTCAAGGGAAGATCATGTCTGACTAATTTGATTGAATTTTTTGAGGGGGTGACTAGGCGTGTGGATGAGGGTAACGCAGTGGATGTGGTATACATGGATTTCAGTAAGGCCTTCGATAAAGTCCCCCACAGGAGACTGGTCAAGAAGGTACGAGCCCATGGAATCCAGGGTGCCTTGGCACTTTGGATACAAAACTGGCTTAGTGGCAGAAGGCAGAGGGTGATGGTCGAAGGTTGTTTTTGTGACTGGAAGCCTGTGGCCAGTGGGGTACCACAAGGATCGGTGCTGGGTCCCTTGCTGTTTGTGGTCTACATTAACGACTTGGATATGAATGTAAAAGGTATGATCAGTAAGTTCGCTGATGATACAAAAATTGGTAGGGTGGTAAATAGCGAGGAGGATAGCCTCAGTCTGCAGGACGATATAGATGGGTTGGTCAGATGGGCGGAACAGTGGCAAATGGAATTTAACCCGGAAAAGTGCGAGGTGATGCACTTTGGAGGGACTAACAAGGCAAGGGAATACACAATGAATGGGAGGACCCTTGGCAAGACAGAGGGTCAGAGGGATCTTGGTGTGCAAGTTCACAGATCCCTGAAGGCGGCAGAACAGGTAGATAAGGTGGTAAAGAAGGCATATGGGATACTTGCCTTTATTAGCCGAGGCATAGAATATAAGCAAGGAGGTTATGATGGAGCTGTATAAAACACTGGTTAGGCCACAGCTGGAGTACTGTGTGCAGTTCTGGTCGCCACACTACAGGAAGGATGTGATCGCTTTGGAGAGGGTGCAGAGGAGATTCACCAGGATGTTACCAGGGCTGGAGCGCTTCAGTTATGAAGAGAGACTGGGAAGATTGGGTTTGTTTTCCTTGGAGCAGAGGAGGCTGAGGGGGGACATGATTGAGGTGTACAAAATTATGAGGGGCACAGATAGGATGGATACTAAGGAGCTTTTTCCCTTCGTTGAGGGTTCTATAACAAGGGGACATAGATTCAAGGTAAAAGGCGGGAGGTTTAGAGGGGATTTGAGAAAGAACTTTTTCACCCAGAGGGTGGTTGGAGTCTGGAACTCACTGCCTGAAAGGGTTGTGGAGGCAGGAACCCTCACAACATTCAAGAAGCATTTGGATGAGCACTTGAAATGCCATAGCATACAAGGCTACGGACCAAATGCTGGAATATGGGATTAGAGTAGACAGGGCTGATGGCCGGCGCGGACACGATGGGCCGAAGGGCCTCTATCCGTGCTGTATAACTCTATAACTCTAGGAGTTGGGATGTCTTGTTGAAGTTGTACAAGACATTAGTAAGGCCACACTTGGAATACTGTGTACAGTTCTGGTCACCCTATTATAGAAAGGATATTATTAAACTAGAAAGAGTGCAGAAAAGATTTACTAGGATGCTACCGGGACTTGATGGTTTGATTTATAGGGAGAGGTTGGATAGACTGAGACTTTTTTCCCTGGAGAGTAGGAGGTTTAGGGGTGATCTTATAGAAGTCTATAAAATACTGAGGGGCATAGATAAGGTCGATAGTCAAAATCTTTCCCCAAAGGTAGGGGAGTCTATAACGAGGGGACATAGATTTAAGGTGAGAGGGGAGAGATACAAAAGGGTCCAGAGAGGCAATTTTTTCACTCAAAGGGTGGTGAGTGTCTGGAACGAGCTGCCAGAGGCAGTAGTAGAGGCGGGTACAATTTTGTCTTTTAAAAAGCATTTGGACAGTTACATGGGTAAGATGGGTATAGAGGGATATGGGCCAAGTGCAGGCAATTGGGACTAGCTTAGTGGTATAAACTGGGCGACATGGACATGTTGGGCCGAAGGGCCTGTTTCCATGTTGTAAACTTCTATGATTCTATGATTCTACTACATGCATGCTAAACAGCAGAAGCAACATGTTATAGACAGAGCTAAGCGATTCCACAACCAACAGATCAGATCAAAGCTCTGCAGTCCTGCCACATCCAGTCGTGAATGGTGGTGGACAATTAAACAACTAATGGGAGGAGGAGGCTCTGCAAACATCCCCATCCTCAATGATGGCAGAGCCCAGCACGTGAGTGCAAAACACAAGGCTGAAGTGTTTGTAACCATCTTCAGCCAGAAGTGCCGAGTGGATGATCCATCTCGGCCTCCTCCCGATATCCCCACCATCACAGAAGCCAGTCTTCAGCCAATTCGATTCACTCCACGATATCAAGAAACGGCTGAGTGCACTGGATACAGCAAAAACTATGGGCCCCGACAACATCCCGGCTGTAGTGCTGAAGACTTGTGCTCCAGAACTAGCTGCGCCTCTAGCCAAGCTGTTCCAGTACAGCGACAACACTGGCATCTACCCGATAATGTGGAAAATTGCCCAGGTATGTCCTGTCCACAAAAATCAGGACAAATCCAATCCGGCCAATTACCGCCCCATCAGTCTACTCTCAATCATCAGCAAAGTGATGGAAGGTGTCGTCGACAGTGCTATCAAGCAGCACTTACTCACCAATAACCTGCTCACCGATGCTCAGTTTGGGTTCCGCCAGGACCACTCGGCTCCAGACCTCATTACAGCCTTGGTCCAAACATGTACAAAAGAGCTGAATTCCAGAGGTGAGAGGAGAGTGACTGCCCTTGACATCAAGGCAGCATTTGACCGAGTGTGGCACCAAGGAGCCCGAGTAAAATTGAAGTCAATGGGAATCAGGGGGAAAACTCTCCAGTGGCTGGAGTCATACCTGGCACAAAGGAAGATGGTAGTGGTTGTTGGAGGCCAATCATCTCAGCCCCAGGACATTGTTGCAGGAGTTCCTCAGGGCAGTGTCCTAGGCCCAACCATCTTCAGCTGCTTCATCGATGACCTTCCCTCCATCATAAGGTCAGAAATGGGGATGTTCGCTGATGATTGCACAGTGTTCAGTTCCATTCGCAACCCCTCAGATAATGAAGAAGTCCGAGCACGCATGCAGCAAGACCTGGACAACATTCAGGCTTGGGCTCATAAATGGCAAATAACATTTGCGCCAGACAAGTGCCAGGCAATGACCATCTCCAACAAGAGAGAGTTTAACCACCTCCCCCTGACATTCAACAGCATTACCATCGCCGAATCCCCCACCATCAACATCCTGGGGGTCACCATTGACCAGAAACTTAACTGGACCAGCCATATAAATACTGTGGCTACAAGAGGTGAGAGGCTGGGTATTCTGCGGCGAGTGACTCACCTCCTGACTCCCCCAAAGCCTTTCCACCATCTACAAGGCACGAGTCAGGAGTGTGATGGAATACTCTCCACTTGCCTGGATGAGTGCAGCTCCAACAACACTCAAGAAGCTCGACACCATCCAGGACAAAGCAGCCGCTTGATTGGCACCCCATCCACCACCCAAAACATTCACTCCCTTCACCACCGGCGCACAGTGGCTGCAGTGTGTACCATCCACAGGATGCACTGCAGCAACTCGCCAAGGCTTCTTTGACAGCACCTCCCAAACCCGCGACCTCTACCACCTAGAAGGACAAGAGCAGCAGGTACATGGGAACAACACCACCTGCACGTTCCCCTCCAAGTCACACACCATCCCGACTTGGAAATATATCGCCGTTCCTTCATCGTCGCTGGGTCAAAATCCTGGAACTCCCTTCCTAACAGCATTGTGGGAGAACCTTCACCACACGGACTGCAGCGGTTCAAGAAGGCAGCTCACCACCACCTTCTCAAGGGCAATAAATGTTGGCCTTGCCAGCGATGCCCACATCCCACGAACAGATAATAAAACAAGAGGGACTGAGAGAGAGAGAAAGACACACAGAGAAAGAGAGAGAGAGAGAGAGAGAGAGAGAGAGAGAGAGAGAGAGAGAGAGAGAGAGAGAGAGATACCGACCGTGTTACTGGAACGAATGGACTGAGGTTATCTGAGCAACCTGGTTTACGGCCCCACCCAGTGTAGTTCCGAGCCACACAGCTCAGAAGGTCACAGGTTCAATTCCGGGGCCGTGCTCAGGGATCTCATCTTTGTCAGGGCAGGAGCTGGGCTGCTGCAGTTGGCCTCAGTACCGGTGAGCTTGGATCCCACCCCTGGCCACTGCACAGCACGTGTGCGGACGGGATTCAGCTGTGGCGCACCCACCCCCCCCCCCCCCGGGGCAAATCGTCCCGCCGACACCCGCTGCCCAGGCGCGCGCTCACACACCCACGAGGAGCAGAGAGGGCTGGCTTCAGATCTCACACGGCGGCAGGAATGTGGGGGGCTAAGGAAAACGGACAATGGTTAAAAACCTTACCGTTCGCCATGGAGAGATTCGCCAGAGTCCGAACGACGAAGAAGTGGGGCAGGACCCCCGGCTGGAACTTCTGCAGGATCTCCTCCATCACCTCGTTGATGAACCTGCAACCCAGGGCGACCAGCAGGTTACTGGCGGCCTCCTGCCACTCGGGGAGCACTTCCTGAAGCACGGGAAATAAACCACGGGTATAACAAATCCACCTGCCCAAAGACCGGGGTGGCCGGTACTCGAGGTGACCGGGCAGCCCTGAAATCAATCCCGAACTCTCCCCCATCCCCCTGTAATCACGGCACGGTCTCTTGCGGTGAGAGAGTTAGACGGACCAGGAAGGTCCCAAGCCCAAAGACTTGCGTTTATATAGCGCCTTTCACAACCTCAGGAGTCCCAAAGTGCCTCACAGCCAATGAAACATTAAGTGTAGCCCCTGTTCTAATGTAGGAAATGTGGCAGCCAATTTCTGCACAGCAAGATCCCACAGACAGCAATGTGATAATGACCAGATAATCTGTTTTAGTGACTTTAGTTGAGGGATTAATATTGGTCAGGACACCCTGTTCTTCTTTGAAATAGTGGCCGTGGGATCTTTGAGGTCCAACCGAGGGGGCAGACGGGGCCTCGGTTTAACATCTCATCTGAAAGGCGGCACCTCCGACAGTGCAGCACTCCCTCAGTACTGCACTGGGAGCGTCAGCCTAGAGCGTGTGCTTAAGTCTCTGGAGCGGGACTTGAACCCACGACCTTCTGACTCGGAGGTGAGAGTGCGCTGCCCACTGCCCACGGCCCGTGCCAAGTTGGTGATCTCCGCTGGGGAGGTGGTTCCCAGGGGTGGGGGGAGGGGTACAATTGGCCCTAGCAACATTTGGGTTTAGGGGAGACAAACAGCCATCATTTCCACTCCTCGTCACTGACCCACTAAAGTTCTCCGTGTGCACGGGTGGAGTTGCGATGCTCCCCGTGGTCGAATGGCCCTCACTCTCATATGTCACTGAGCGGCTGCAGAACATTCCGGGGGGGGGGGGGGGGGGAAGGTGAACAGCCAGAGGTCGTGGTCCATATCGGTACCAATGACATAGGTAGAAAGAGGGATGAGGTCCTGCGGGAAGATTTTAAGGAGTTAGGAAAGAGATTAAAAGGCAGGGCCTCAAAGGCAGTAATCTCTGGATTACTCCCGGTGCCACGCGCTAGTGAGTATAGAAATAGGAGGATAGAACAGATGAATGCGTGGCTGGAGAGATGGTGAAGGAGGGAGGGCTCTAGAGTCCTGGGGCATTGGGACCGATTCCGTGGGAGGTGGGACCTGTACAAGCCGGACGGGTTGCACCTCAACAGGGTCGGGACCAATCCTCGCGGGGAGGTTTGCTAGTGCTGTCGGGGAGGGTTTAAACTAGCTTAGCAGAGGGATGGGAACCTGAGTGTAGATCTAGATGGGACAGAATCACGACTGGAGATGGAAGGCAGAAAATTAGTAAGTGAGTTTGGAAGGCAGAGGAAACAAAGGTTAGATAATAAACAACAAAGGAGTTTGGCAGAGCTTAAAGGCAACCTCAATGCAAGGAGTATAGTGAATAAGGCGGACGAGCTGAGGACTCGGATAGGCCGAGGCAGTATGATATCTTAGCTATTTCAGAAACATGGCTTAAAGAGAGGCAGGATTGGCAGCTCAACGTTCCTGGTTACAGGGTTTTCAGATGAGATAGAGAGGGGGATAAAAAGGAGCGGGGGTGGCAATTTTGGTTAAAGAAACAATTACGGCTGTGAGGAGGGATGAAACGTTAGAAGGATCATGAAATGAGGCCAAATGGGTTGAGCTAAGGAATAAAAAAAGGGGTAGTCACATTACTGGGAGTGTACTTTTGACCCCCAGTCAGAGAGAGATAGAAGAGCAAATAGGTAGGTAAATTTCTGACATGCAAAAAACAATAGGGCAGTAATAGTAAGGGATTTCAACTATAATATTAACTGGGATACAAACAGTGTGAAAGGCATAGAGGGCACAAAATTCTTAAATTGCATTCAGAACTTTTATAGCCAGTACGTAGCAAGCCCAACAAGAGAGGGGGCAGTTCTGGATTTAGTTTTAGGAAATGAAGCTGGGCAAGTGGAAGGAGATCGGTGCTGGGTCCGCTGTTATTTGTTATTTATATTAATGATTTGGATGAGAATTTAGGAGGCATGGTTAGTAAGTTTGCAGATGACACCAAGATTGGTGGCATTGTGGACAGTGAAGAAGGTTATCTAGGATTGCAACGGGATCTTGATAAATTGGGCCAGTGGGCCGATGAATGGCAGATGGAGTTTAATTTAGATAAATGTGAGGTGATGCATTTTGGGAGATTGAATCGGGCCAGGACCTACTCCGTTAATGGTAGGGCGTTGGGGAGAGTTATAGAACAAAGAGATCTAGGAGTACAGGTTCATAGCTCCTTGAAAGTGGAGTCACAGGTGGATAGGGTGGTGAAGAAGGCATTCAGCTTGCTTGGTTTCATTGGTCAGAACATTGAATACAGGAGTTGGGATGTCTCGTTGAAGTTGTACAAGACATTAGAAACGCCACACTTGGAATACTGTGTACAGTTCTGGTCACCCTATTATAGAAAGGATATTATTAAACTAGAAAGAGTGCAGAAAAGATTTACTAGGATGCTGCCGGGACTTGATGGTTTGACTTATAGGGAGAGGTTGGATAGACTGAGACTTTTTTCCCTGGAGAGTAGGAGGTTAAGGGGTGATCTTATAGAAGTCTATAAAATAATGAGGGGCATAGATAAGGTCGATAGTCAAAATCTTTTCCCAAAGGTAGGGGAGTCTATAACGAGGGGGCATAGATTTAAGGTGAGAGGGGAGAGATACAAAAGGGTCCAGAGGGGCAATTTTTTCACTCAAAGGGTGGTGAGTGTCTGGAACGAGCTGCCAGAGGCAGTAGTAGAGGCGGGTACAATTTTGTCTTTTAAAAAGCATTTGGACAGTTACATGGGTAAGATGGGTATCGAGGGATATGGGCCAAGTGCAGGCAATTGGGACTAGCTTAGTGGTATAAACTGGGCGACATGGACATGTTGGGCCGAAGGGCCTGTTTCCATGTTGTAAACTTCTATGATTCTATGAGAAGCAGTGCGAGAGCATTTTGCTGGTAGTGATCATAATAGATAGTTTTAGCATAGTTATGGAAAAGGACAAAGATAAAACAGGAGTAAAAGTTCTCAGTTGGGGAAAGGCCAATTTTACTAAGCTGAGAAGTGATTTAGCAAAAGTGGACTGGAAACAGCTACTTGAAGGTGAATCAGTGTCAGAGCAGTGGGAGGCATTCAAGGGGGAGATTCAAGGGGTTCCCACAAAGAAAAAGGGAGGGACTGCCAAATCTAGAGCCCGTGGGTAACAAGGAGTGTACAGGGTAAGATAAGGCAGAAAAGAGAAGTTTATGTCAGACACCGAGAGCTCAACACTACAGAAAGCCCAGAGGAGTACAGAGAAAGTGCAGGGGTGAAATTAAAAAGGAAATTAGGAAAGCAAAGAGAGAGCATGAAAAAATACTGGCAAGTAAAATCAAGGAAAACCCAAAGATGTTTTATAAATACAATAAGAGCAAGAGGATAACAAAGGAAAGAGTAGGGCCTATTAGAGACCAAAAAGATAAACTGTGTGTGGAGGCGGAAGATGTGGGTATGGTTCTTAACGAATACTTTGCGTCTGTCTTCACAAGAGAGGGGGACGATGCAGAGATTGTAGTTAAGGAGGAGTGGTGCGAAATATTGGATGGGATAAACAGAGAGAGAGAGGAAGTATTAAGGAGATTAGCATCTTTGAAAGTAGATAAATCACCAGGGCCGGATGAAATGTATCCCAGGCTGTTAAGAGAAGGGAGGAAATAGCTGAGGCTCTGAGCATCATTTTCCAATCCTCACTGGATACAGGCGTGGTGCCGGAGGATTGGAGAACTGCTAATGTTGTACCGTTGTTTAAAAAGAGAGCGGGGGATAGACAGAGTAATTACAGGCCAGTCAGCCTAACCTCGGTGGTGGGCAAATTATTGGAATCAATTCTGAGGGACAGGATAAACTGTCACTTAGAAAGGCACGGAGTAATCAAGGACAGTCAGCATGGATTTGTTAAGGGAAGGTCGTGTCTGACTAACTTGATTGAATTTTTTGAGCAGGTAACAAGGAGGGTCGATGAGGGTGGTACATTTGATGTAGTCTACATGGATTTTAGCAAGGCTTATGACAAGGTTCCACATGGCAGACTGGTCAAAAAAGTACAAGCCCATGGGATCCAAGGGGAAGTGGCAAGTTGGATCCAAAACTGGCTCAGTGGCAGGAAGCAAAGGATAATGGTCGATGGGTGTTTTTGTGACTGAAAGGCTGTTTCCAGTGGGGTTCCCCAGGGCTCAGTACTCGGTCCCTTGCTTTTTGTGGTATATATCAATGATTTGGACTTGAATGTAAGGGGCATGATTAAGAAGTTTGCAGATGATACAAAAGTTGGCCGTGTGGTTGATAGTGAGGAGGAAAGCTGCAGACTGCAGGAAGATATCAATGGACTGGTCAGGTGGGCAGAAAAGTGGCAAATGGAATTCAATCCAGAGAAGTGTGAGGTAATGCATTTGGGGAGAGTAAACAAGGCAAGAGAATACACAATAAATGGGAGGATACTGAGAGGTGTAGAGGAAGTGAGGGACCTTGGAGTGCATGTCCACAGATCCCTGAAAGTTGGACAGGTAGATAAGATGGTTAAGAAGGTATATGGAATGCTTTCATTTATTAGCCAAGGCACAGAATATAACAGGGAGGTTATGCTAGAACTGTATAAAACACTGGTTAGGCCACAGCTTGAGTACTGTGTACAGTTCTGGTCACTACATTACAGGAAGGATGTGATTGCACTAGAGAGGGTGCAGAGGAGATTTACGAGGATGTTGCCAGGACTGGAGAATTTTAGCTATGAGGAAAGATTGGATAGGCTGGGGTTGTTTTCTTTGGAACAGAGGAGGCTGAGGGGAGATTTAATTGAGGTGCACAAAATTATGAGGGGCCTAGATAGAGTGGATAGGAAGGACCTATTTCCCTTAGCAGAGGGGTCAATAACCAGGTGGCATAGATTTAAAGTGATTGGTAGAAGGATTAGAGGGGAGCTGAGGAGAAATTTTTTCACCCAGAGGGCGGTGGGGGTCTGGAACTCACTGCCTGAAAGGGTGGGAGAGGCAGAAACCCTCAACTCATTTAAAAAGTACCTGGATGTGCACCTGAAGAGCCGTGACCTACAGGGCTACAGACCAAGTGCTGGAAAGTGGGATTAGGCTGGAGCCTCACTTCCGGCCGGCACGGACATGATGGGCCGAATGACCTCCTTCTGCGCCGTAAATTTTCTATGATTCGATGAAGAATGGTCACTTAGGCAAAGTAATGGAAGGACTAGAGGGCCTGTGCAAGGAGCCGGTTCCTTCTGGTTAGGGGGGAGGGAATGGCCGCAAACTACCTTCGATCTGGTCATCTCTTCCGACGCCAAGGAGATGATTTTCTTGGCCAGCGGTTGGTCGAGCTGGTTGATGGTGTCCTTGACGATGGCCTCCATGCTGTTGAGTATGATGATGCGATGAACCTGTACCAGCTGGAGAAACACAGAGAGCAAAGTCCACCAGTGAGAGACCAATCGATGCATCAATCTACCATGGCAACCAGTTGAGGGGCAGGAAAAGGGGAAAGGGGTAAGGCTACGGGCCCAGGGCAGGACTTCGGTGGGTGACGTTGGAGTGACGTCATCGTTACTCACGGACATCGAGTCAAGGGCCACAATCCCAACCGGAGTCGAGTGCCCCTACTGGCGGACAGGAGTGGTGGTGGGGTGTGTGGGTCTGTGCCCGTGACTCCTGTCGCAGTGGGGTCCTGAGCTCAATCGCTGCACTGGGGAGTGGGGAACATGGGCGGGCCAGACTGGGGGGATAATAAAGGAGTTTTAATTGGGCCCCTTTGCTTGCTACTTGGAAGCTGAGGGTAGCTCTGGGTCTCTTTGCTGGAAGAGGGGGAGTCGAGGGGAGTGGAGGGGGCAGCATTTAAATCCCAGCTGGGTCAGCAACCCAAACGAGCCAGCCACACGGAACGTGGGAGACCGGGCGACGGTGAGGGTATCACGGGATACGGCTCAAAGGCGGGTAAATTGGGTTAAGATACAGATCAGCCACGATCTGACTGAATGGCGGAACAGGCTCGAGGGGCTGAGTGGCCTCCTCCTGTCCATGCTCCCCAAATGCAGTCACTCAGAAGTTAGATTTGCACTGACAGGCTTCACCCCCCGCACCCCCACCTCACCCGAGGGAGATTCCTCCGGGGCGAGGAGGATGGGTTTCAACTGTGGATGTGATGCCCCCCATGGTGGAGTAGCTCGCACAGCGAGAATGAATATTTGGGGAAGCCGGAACCCCGGACTATCAGGAATGGGGCGGAGCCGAGTGGGGGATGGGGGGGGGGGGGGGGGAGAGAAAAAAAAGAGGTCTGAATCCATCCCAGTTGAGGAGCACAGTCGTTGCTATGGCAACAGGAAAGGGAGATTCCCAGCGTGGGAGGCGCAACAGGACGGCGCAACTTTAAAAGCTGCTGTGCGGCTTGGTATCGGATGCGATCGGAATCTCCCCCCTCCCCTGTAAGGGCCCACCTGCGACCCACCTTGCCGTGTTTGGTGAGGTACTGGTGGCCGGCCATGAGGACCAGAGTGGGGTGACGACAGCCCAGCTCGCGCAGGGCCTGGGATATCTCCTGCCGAACGCTCTCATCCTTGTCGAACGCTGCGTCTATCAGGGCGACGGAGAAAGCTGGGGACGGAATCAGAGGGCGATGAAAGATAAACGAACACAGAGCAAGGGGCCGTCGGCAGGCCACCCGCGTCAGAGACTCCAATACACCGGGCAAAGAAATAAAAACAACAACGCTATTCCCGTTCGTTAAATAACACTCTCACCTCCGAGGCACAAGGTCGTGGGCTCGAGCCCCACTCGAGACGTGAGCACGTAGGGCCCAGATCTTTCTGGGGTGGAGCATTTCACGGTGTCCCCCGTTAGTGAGACCCTTTAGCTCAAAAGATATTTTTTTTTTTGTGCGGTAAGTTGCTGGGAGCGCGAGCTGATAGCGGAGAGGTGAGGGGCAACGGGGCTTCTGAGACCTCGGGCGTACGGCAACGGGGCTTCTGAGACCTCGGGTGTACGGCAACGGGGCTTCTGAGACCTCGGGACCAGCAGGGGGTCTCTCCCCTTAACCAAGGAGATTTAAAGATCGAGGAAGAAATACAGAGGAACGAGGGAGGAGTCGTCAAATCAGGTACAGAAAGAGAAATAAGGAGAGGGAAAGAAAGATTGCACTGAGCGAGAAAAGGAGGCAGAAAGGAAATTGGTACAGCACAGGAGGCGGCCATTCGGCCCATCATGCCTGTGCCGGCTCTTTGAAAGAGCTATCCAATTAGTCCCAACTCTTCTGCTCTTTCCCCATAGCCCTGTAAATTTTTCCCTTCAAGTGTTTATCCAATTCCCTTTTGAAAGTTACTATTGAATCTGCTTCCACCGCCCTTTTCAGGCAGCACATTCCAGATCATTACAACTCGCTGCGTAAAAAAATTTTGCCTTTCGCTCTTTTGCCAAATTTAACAATTTGACTTTTTAAAAAAAAATTCTAAGACCAATTTTCCAGCTGAAGGAATGAGATTGAATCGTTTCAACTGTTCCCCCTCTGGGCCAGAGAGCTTGATTGCCATTGCATTAACAATTATCACGTCGTTAAAAGATACTTACTCTATTAACTACAGACAACTTTCTGCGCGAGTTTAACGGGCAATTAATGTGCAAATCCAGCAAGTTCTTAAAAATAACAGGGAGATTAAGGGAGAGATGCCATTTGTGCGAAGCAAACGGTGAAGGCATAAATCGACCAGCAAGTTCTGGAGATTTGCAACTGAAGGTATCTCTTGACTGGTGTTTGTATTCCCTGGAATTTAGAAGATTAAGGGGTGATTTGATTTGAAGTTTTCAAGATATTAAGGGGAACTGATAGGGGTAGATTGAGAGAAACTATTTCTGCTGGTTGGGGAGTCTAGGACTAGGGGACACAGTCTAAAAATTAGAGCCAGAACTTTCAGGAGTGAAGTTAGGAAACACTTTTACACACAAAGGGTGGTAGAAGTTTGGAACTCTCTTCCGCAGTTGATGCTAGCTCAATTGTTAATTTTAAATGAGTTTGAAAGATTTTGTTAACCAAAGGTACTAAGGGATACGGGCTAGGGCGGGTATATGGAGTTAGGTCACAGATCAGCCATGATCTCATTGAATGGCGGAACAGGCTCGAGGGGCTGAATGGCCTCCTCCTGGTGCCTATCTCTTAATCCCCTGAATTTGCTGGCCAATTCGCACATCAACAATGGCGGGCATCGTTAACTCGCCATTATCGTCACAGCAAGATCCAGCCCATAATCCAGGCTGACACTCCCAGTGCAGTGCTGCACGGTCGGAGGTGCCGTCTTTTTGGATGAGACATTACCTGAGAGGGCACTGGGCCTCGGTTTAAAGAAGATTGAAGAGGAGCAGGGGGAGTTCTCCCCGGTGCAATGGGGGATGGGTTTGGGGGTGTCACTTGCCTGTCCACTGCGCCCCCCCATATTTCACTTTGTTCTATGACTGAGCTGTGTTTAAGCTGCTGCAAACTGTTACAGATGAACCCAGTGCCAGTCTGACACCAGTGTTCCAGTATGTATATGCATGTAAAACCCACTCACTGGTGCAGGGTCATTACTGCTCACCCACAGACAAGGGGCCGGGGAAGGGAGCCAGCAGAAGAAAGCAGCATTGCGAGGGAGAGGCTCCTGTTCAGCAGGCCGAGTCCTGGTACAAATAGTTCATGAGTCACAGCCCAGTGAATTACATAAGAACATAAGAAATAGGAGCAGGATTAGGCCAATCGGCCCCTCGAGCCTGCTCCGCCATTCAATAAGATCATGGCTGATCTGATCCTAACCTCAAATCTAAAGAACACGAGAAGTAGGAGCAGGACCCGGCCACTCAGCCCCTGGGCCCTCTCCGCCACGCACAGGGCCTTGACCGATCCGAACTCAGCTTCATGTCCAATTTCCTGCCCGCTCCCTGTAACCCCTAATTCCCTTTACTTCTAGGAAACTGTCTATTTCTGTTTTAAATTCATTTAATGATGTAGCTTCCACAGCTTCCTGGGGCAGCAAATTCCACAGACCTACCACCCTCTGAGTGAAGAAGTTTCTCCTCATCTCAGTTTTGAAAGAGCAGCCCCTTATTCTAAGATTATGCCCCCTAGTTCTAGTTTCACCCATCCTTGGGAACATCCTTACCACATCCACCCGATCAAGCCCCTTCACAATCTTATATGTTTCAATAAGATCGCCTCTCATTCTTCTGAACTCCAATGAGTAGAGTCCCAATCTACTCAACCTCTCCTCATATGTCCACCCCCTCATCCCCGGGATTAACCGAGTGAACCTTCTCTGTACTGCCCCGAGAGCACGGTTGGAGCGGGATCTGGGGGTGGGGGGAACATTCCCCACCCACAGGACATGTTGCTCTCACAATTCCCGACACTAAAACAATCCCGGCCCACTCAGTCCCAGGAGCCTGCTCTCAGGATATAGGAATTGCTAAGTGAAAATAGGTCCAATCGAGTTCACCCTCTACCATCCTTGTTAAATAAAAAACTTGCATTTCTATAGCACCTTTCACACCCTCGGGACGTCCCACTGAGGAAAAAAGGGTGTAAAAGAAATGACAGCCATCCGTGGCTAAGTAAAGAAATCAAGGATAGTATCCGACTAAAAACAAGGACATATAAGGTAGCCAAACTTAGCGGGAGGATAGAAGATTGGGAAGTCTTCAAAAGACAGCAAAAAGTAACTAAAGGATTGATTAAGAAAGGGAAGATAGATTATGAAAATAAATTAGCAAAAAATATAAAAACAGATAGCAAGAGTTTCTACAGTTATCTAAAAAGAAAAAGGGTGGCTAAGGCAAACGTAGGTCCCTTAGAGGATGAGACTGGGAAATTAATGGTGGGAAACATGGAGATGGCAAAAATGCTGAACAAATATTTTGTTTCAGTCTTTACGGTAGAGGACACTAAGAATATCCCAACACTGGACAAACAGGGGGCTCTAGGGGGGGGAGGAGCTAAATACGATTAAAATCACTAAGGAATTGGTACTCAGTAAATTAACGGGACTCAAGACGGATAAATCCCCTGGACCTGATGGCTTACATCCCAGGGTCTTGAGGGAAGTGGCAGTAGGGATTGTGGATGCTTTGGTAATAATTTTCCAAAATTCTCTGGACTCGGCAAAGGTCCCGGCAGATTGGAAAACTGCTAATGTAACATCCTTATTTAAAAAGGGTAGTAGGCAGAAGGCTGTAAATTATAGACCAGTTAGCTTAACATCTGTGGTGGGTAAAATTTTGGAGTCTATTATTAAGGAGACAGTAGCGGAACATTTGGAGAAACATAATTTAATAGGACAAAGTCAGCATGGCTTTACAAAGGGGAAGTCATGTCTGACAAATTTGCTTGAGTTCTTTGAGGATATAACGTACAGGGTGGATAAAGGGGAACCAGTGGACGTAGTGTATTTGGACTTCCAGAAGGCATTCGACAAGGTGCCACATAAAAGATTATTGCTCAAGATAAAGAATCACTGGATTGGGGGTAATATTCTGGCATGGGTGGAGGATTGGTTATCTAACAGGAAGCAGAGAGTTGGGATAAATGGTGCATTCTCGGACTGGCAACCAGTAACCAGTGGTGTTCCGCAGGGGTCGGTGCTGGGTCCCCAACTCTTTACAATCTATATTAATGATTTGGAGGAGGGGACCGAGTGTAACATATCAAAGTTTGCAGATGATACAAAGATGGGAGGGAAAGTAGAGAGTGAGGAGGACATAAAAAACCTACAAGGGGATATAGACAGGCTGGGTGAGTGGGCGGAGATTTGGCAGATGCAATACAATATTGGAAAATGTGAGGTTATGCACTATGGCAGGAAAAATCGGAGAGCAAGTTATTATCTTAATGGCGAGAAACTGGAAAGTACTGCAGTACAAAGGGATCTGGGGGTCCTAGTGCAAGAAAATCAAAAAGTTAGTTTGCAGGTGCAGCAGGTGATCAAGAAGGCCAACGGAATGTTGGCGTTTATTGCTCGGGGGATAGAATATAAAAACAGGGAGGTATTGCTGCAGTTATATAAGGTATTGGTGAGACCGCACCTGGAATACTGCATACAGTTTTGGTCTCCATACTTAAGAAAAGACATACTTGCTCTCGAGGCAGTACAAAGAAGGTTCACTCGGCTAACCCCGGGGATGAGGGGGTGGACATATGAGGAGAGGTTGAGTAGATTGGGACTCTACTCATTGGAGTTCAGAAGAATGAGAGGCGATCTTATTGAAACATAAAAGATTGTGAAGGGGCTTGATCGGGTGGATGCGGTAAGGATGTTCCCAAGGATGGGTGAAACTAGAACTAGGAGGCATAATCTTAGAATAAGGGGCTGCTCTTTCAAAACTGAGATGAGGAGAAACTTCTTCACTCAGAGGGTGGTAGGTCTGTGGAATTTGCTGCCCCAGGAAGCTGTGGAAGTTACATCATTAAATAAATTTAAAAGAGAAATAGACAGTTTCCTAGAAGTAAAGGGAATTAGGGGTTACGGGGAGCGGGCAGGAAATTGGACATGAAGCTGAGTTCGGATCGGTCAAGGCCCTGTGGGTGGCGGAGAGGGCCCAGGGGCTATGTGGCCGGGTCCTGCTCCGACTTCTTGTGTTCTTTAGATTTGTGGTTGGGATCAGATCAGCCATGATCTTATTGAATGGCGGAGCAGGCTCGAGGGGCCGATTGGCCTACTCCTGCTCCTATTTCTTATGTTCTTATGTCCCAAAGCACTTTACAGCCAACGAAGTACTTCTTAAAAAAAACTGTAGCCACTGTTGTAATGTCTGGAAATGCGATTTTGTGCACAGCAAGATCCCACAAACAGCAATGTGATATTGACCAAATAATCTGTTTTTAGTGGTTTTGGTTTAAGGATAAATGTTGGCCAGAACACCAGGAGAACTGTACGTCCCTCACTGCCCTCAGATCGAGTTAGGGTCGCTCCTCGATTGTCGGGGGCTATACATCCCTCAATGCCCTCAGATCGAGCTCGGGTCGCTCCTCGATTGTTGGGGGCTATACATCCCTCAATGCCCTCAGATCGAGCTGGGGTCGCTCCTCGATTGTCGGGGGCTATACATCCCTCACTGCCCTCAGATCGAGCTCGGGTCGCTCCTCGATTGTTGGGGGCTATACATCCCTCAATGCCCTCAGATCGAGCTCGGGTCGCTCCTCGATTGTCGGGGACTGTACATCCCTCAATGCCCTCAGATCGAGCTCGGGTCGCTCCTCGATTGTCGGGGGCTATACATCCCTCAATGCCCTCAGATCGAGCTCGGGTCGCTCCTCGATTGTCCGGGGCTATACATCCCTCACTGCCCTCAGATCGAGCTCGGGTCGCTCCTCGATTGTAGGGGGCTGTACATCCCTCACTGCCCTCAGATCGAGCTCGGGTCGCTCCTCGATTGTCGGGGACTGTACATCCCTCAATGCCCTCAGATCGAGTTAGGGTCTCTCCTCGATTGTAGGGGGCTGTACATCCCTCACTGCCCTCAGATCGAGTTAGGGTCTCTCCTCGATTGTCGGGGGCTGTACATCCCTCACTGCCCTCAGACCGAGCTAGGGTCTCTCCTCGATTGTCGGGGGCTGTACGTCCCTCAAAGGCTGCTCTTAAACTTGGTGTAAGTTTAAGTAAAAGAGGGGAGAGTAGCAAAGGAGTCTGGAGACAATTCACGGAGTAGAGATCCCCCCACTCTACTGCTGACAGAGTGAAGACCCCCCCCATCACGTGAAGCTGGTGAGAAGCTGTCACCCCTCCCCCACCCTGCCCGAACACAAACTCGCATTTATATAGCCCCATTAATGTTGTAAAACGTCCCAGGGCGCTTCACAGGAGCGATTATCAGACAGAAATTTGACACCGAGCCACATAAGGAGATATTAGGACAGCTCGGTCAAAGAGGCAGGTTTTAAGGAGCGTTTTAAAGGAGGAGAGAGAGGTGGAGAGGTTTAGGGAGGGAATTCCAGAGCGTAGGGCCCGGGCAGCTGAAGGCACGGCCGCCAATAGTGGAGCGATTAAAATCGGGGGATGAGCAAGAGGCCTCTTTGAAAGATGCAGAAATCTCTTGCACCGAGCAGCAGCAGAGGTCAACTCCCTCATCATCAATACGCAACAGGGTGGCCACAGCCCACAGCCCACAGCACATTAGTGGAAAGTTCCTCCTGGGCAGGCTCAGGCACAACTGCCTGGTGTGATACTGAACCCTCCAGTTTCACTTCCTGTTCTGTGCTGAGTTTAAATTACCACAGCAGATTGTGACACAAGGGCCGTCATTAATGGCTCTTGGGCTAGAGAAAGAACACAGCCATCAATCAGAGTTCCCTCTCCTCATCGCCCTCCATAGCTCTGCTTCTAGTCTCCGCACCCATTAACCCCCTGTACTCACCTGACCTACCGTGACGCCCGGTCCATCGACGTCTCGAACGTTAAATTCTCATCCTCCCGTTCAACCCCCCTCCGTGGTCTCGCCCCCTCCCTATCTCCGCAACCTCCTCCAGCCCTACAACCCTCCTCCAACTCTGGCCTCGTGTGCACCCCCCACTCCATTCGCCCCCACCATTGGCGGCCGTGCCTTCAGCCGCCTAGACTGCTTAAATTCTGGCATTCCCTTAAACCTCAATGCCTTTCTCTCCCCAATTTCTGACTAATTACGAAGCGCCTAGGGACATTTTCCTGCATCAAAGGCGCTATATAAATGCAAATAGTTGCCGTCGTTGTCCGACATCTGACTGGAAATGCACGCAAGGGTGCCGGGCGAGGACAGTATTGGGCTTGGCTGTGTCCAATGTGTGCCATCGTTCATCAGGTGGGTGGAAAGATGAGGATTGATGGGGCCCATTGGAGCCACGAAAGAAAGGCTGCCCTTTCTAAAGCGCCTCGGAAAATCCCAAAGCGCGCTTTACAGCCGATGAAGTACTTTTGAAATGTAATCACTGTTGTGATGTAGGAAACGCGGCAGCCAATTCGCGCACAGCAAGATCCCACAAACAGCAATGAGATAAACGACCAGATCATCTGGTTTTTTTTTAAAAAGTGTTTTGGTTGAGGGGTAAATATTGACCAGGATGCCAGGGGAGAACCCCCCTGCTCTTCTTCAAAACGGCGGCTGTGGGATCTCTCACGTCCACCTGAGAGGGCAGACGAGGTCTCAGTTTAATGTCTCATCTGAAAGACGGCACTTCCGACAGTGCAGCACCTCCTCAGTGCTGCACCGGGAGGGTCGGCCTGGATTACGTACTCAAGTCTCTTTTAAAAAAAAAACCCAAATGTTCTCAGGATGTGGGCGACCCTGGCAAGGCCGAATGATTATTGCCCAATCCTAGTTACCCTGAGGGCATTGAGAGTCATCCAGGCAGTGTGGGACTGGAGTCACATGTAGGACAGACCGGGTAAGGACGGCAGGTTCCCTTCTCTGAAGGGCATTAGTGAACCAGCTGGCCCCCAAATCAGCAGATTTATTGAATTCGAAGGCCTATCTCGCCACGGTGGGATTTGAACACTCAGCTGCTGGATTGCTGGTCCAGACTGCACTACCACTGAGCGCAGGCCGATGAAGGGACACGGCCACAGCAGCCGCTGAAGGGGAAGAGTGTTGACACTTCCCTTCCCCTCCTTCCTCCCCCCACCCCTCCACCCTCCAACTTCAGCGTCCGAGGGGCAACGGGCGCTGGGAGCCTGTGCTCCAGGGATCCGGACGAGGAATTCCTTTGTGCGGAGGTGATCCCCCCCTGCAGCAGTCTCAGTCGCTGGCAGCTACACCTGCTCCAATCACCTGGGCGTGTCTTCAACTTGTACACGCACGCCCCACCAGACAGGCGCCCCGAGCACAGGGTGGGTAGGTAGGAGCAGGCTGCTCGATGTAGGTGAGGGACCAAGAACAAGGGGGTCATTGATACAAGATTAAATATTTGTATTTTTACAGAGCCTTTCAACGACCTCAGGACACCCCAAAGCGCTTTACAGCCAATTAAATACCTTTTTTTTTTGAAGTGTAGTCACTGTTGCAATATCAGGAAACGCAGCAGTCAATTTGCGCACAGCAAGATCCCACAAACAGCAATGTGATAATGACCAGAGTTGAGGGATAAATATTGGCCGGGTCACCTGGAGAATGCCCCTGCTCTTCTTCAAAATAGTGCTATAGAATTTTTTTACGTCCACCTGAGGGGCAGAGAGGACCTCAGTTCGATGTCCCATCCGAAAGACGGCACTTCCGACACTGCAGCACCCCCTCAGTACTGCACCGGGAGTGTCGGCCCGGATTGTGTGCTCGGGTCCCTGGAGTGGGATTTGAACACACGACCTTCTGACTCAGAGTCGAAAGTGCTGCCCACTGAGCCACGGCAGACACCAATAAGAGATTTAGAACAGAGGGCAGGAGAAACTTCTTCACACAGAGAGTTGTGAGGACGTGGGATTCACTCCCAGGGTTAGTGGTTGAGGCAGAAACAATGTCAACATTCGAGATTAGATTGGAGAGGGGATATTGGGGGGAGGCGGTGGGTCAACGTGATCGGGACTGTCCGCTCGGGTGGGGGGTGAGTGTGAGCGGGACTGTCCGCTCGGGCGGGGGGTGAGTGTGAGCGGGACTGTCCGCTCGGGCGGGGGGTGAGTGTGAGCGGGACTGTCCGCTCGGGCGGGGGGTGAGTGTGAGCGGGACTGTCCGCTCGGGCGGGGGGTGAGTGTGAGCGGGACTGTCCCCTCGGGCGGGGGGTGAGTGTGAGCGGGACTGTCCCCTCGGGCGGGGGGTGAGTGTGAGCGGGACTGTCCCCTCGGGCGGGGGGTGAGTGTGAGCGGGACTGTCCCCTCGGGCGGGGGGTGAGTGTGAGCGGGACTGTCCGCTCGGGCGGGGGGTGAGTGTGAGCGGGACTGTCCGCTCGGGCGGGGGGTGAGTGTGAGCGGGACTGTCCCCTCGGGCGGGGGGTGAGTGTGAGCGGGACTGTCCCCTCGGGCGGGGGGTGAGTGTGAGCGGGACTGTCCCCTCGGGCGGGGGGTGAGTGTGAGCGGGACTGTCCCCTCGGGCGGGGGGTGAGTGTGAGCGGGACTGTCCGCTCGGGCGGGGGGTGAGTGTGAGCGGGACTGTCCGCTCGGGCGGGGGGTGAGTGTGAGCGGGACTGTCCGCTCGGGCGGGGGGTGAGTGTGAGCGGGACTGTCCGCTCGGGCGGGGGGTGAGTGTGAGCGGGACTGTCCGCTCGCTCGGGCGGGGGGGGGGGGTGACCGGGACTGTCCCCTCGGGCGGGGGGGGGGGGGGGGGGGTGACCGGGACTGTCCCCTCGGGCGGGGGGTGAGTGTGAGCGGGACTGTCCCCTCGGGCGGGGGGTGAGTGTGAGCGGGACTGTCCCCTCGGGCGGGGGGTGAGTGTGAGCGGGACTGTCCCCTCGGGCGGGGGGTCAGTGTGATCGGGACTGTCCGCTCGGGCGGGGGGTCAGTGTGAGCGGGACTGTCCCCTCGGGCGGGGGGTGAGTGTGAGCGGGACTGTCCGCTCGGGCGGGGGGTCAGTGTGAGCGGGACTGTCCCCTCGGGCGGGGGGTCAGTGTGAGCGGGACTGTCCGCTCGGGCGGGGGGTCAGTGTGAGCGGGACTGTCCCCTCGGGCGGGGGGGTGAGTGTGAGCGGGACTGTCCGCTCGGGCGGGGGGTGAGTGTGAGCGGGACTGTCCACTCGGGCGGGGGGTGAGTGTGAGCGGGACTGTCCGCTCGGGCGGGGGGTGAGTGTGAGCGGGACTGTCCGCTCGGGCGGGGGGTGAGTGTGAGCGGGACTGTCCGCTCGGGCGGGGGGTGAGTGTGAGCGGGACTGTCCGCTCGGGCGGGGGGTGAGTGTGAGCGGGACTGTCCGCTCGGGCGGGGGGTGAGTGTGAGCGGGACTGTCCGCTCGGGCGGGGGGTGAGTGTGAGCGGGACTGTCCGCTCGGGCGGGGGGTGAGTGTGAGCGGGACTGTCCCCTCGGGCGGGGGGTGAGTGTGAGCGGGACTGTCCGCTCGGGCGGGGGGTGAGTGTGAGCGGGACTGTCCGCTCGGGCGGGGGGTGAGTGTGAGCGGGACTGTCCCCTCGGGCGGGGGGTGAGTGTGAGCGGGACTGTCCCCTCGGGCGGGGGGTGAGTGTGAGCGGGACTGTCCCCTCGGGCGGGGGGTGAGTGTGAGCGGGACTGTCCCCTCGGGCGGGGGGTGAGTGTGAGCGGGACTGTCCCCTCGGGCGGGGGGTGAGTGTGAGCGGGACTGTCCCCTCGGGCGGGGGGTGAGTGTGAGCGGGACTGTCCCCTCGGGCGGGGGGTGAGTGTGAGCGGGACTGTCCCCTCGGGCGGGGGGTGAGTGTGAGCGGGACTGTCCCCTCGGGCGGGGGGTGAGTGTGAGCGGGACTGTCCCCTCGGGCGGGGGGTGAGTGTGAGCGGGACTGTCCCCTCGGGCGGGGGGTGAGTGTGAGCGGGACTGTCCCCTCGGGCGGGGGGTGAGTGTGAGCGGGACTGTCCCCTCGGGCGGGGGGTGAGTGTGACCGGGACTGTCCGCTCGGGCGGGGGGTGAGTGTGACCGGGACTGTCCGCTCGGGCGGGGGGTGAGTGTGACCGGGACTGTCCGCTCGGGCGGGGGGTGAGTGTGACCGGGACTGTCCGCTCGGGCGGGGGGTGAGTGTGAGCGGGACTGTCCCCTCGGGCGGGGGGTAAATTCCGACGCGGGCCGGTTGAGCCCATGTCCGCTGTATCTGCAGGGGAGAGCGAGCTCGCACACACTCCCATTGACCAACAGACGACAGGCCTGACCTTGCTTGGGGCCGGGGATGGATTTATATCTGGCCTGCAAAGATAAACATCTGTGAAGATACAAATGGAACGAGTTTCCGTGCTCTTGTGGGAGAACAGAGAGAACCAGCTCTCTCCGGCCCAAATCAGTTTCCACCAACGGCGCAATTCCAGATTGTGACCTTCCAAACACGGTGCTGCCTGCGGAGGGTAATTCGATCTGTGTATCAGCGGGGGGACGGGGCGGGGGGGAAGTGTACCGGCGATTAGGGGCCCCGTCGCTGGGAGTCATTTAACGAAGCACGTCCCACAACAGGCCCCTGCAGCGAGCCAGCACCGCGGCCACTGACACCGGCTCGGCAAGCTCGCTAAACAACGGTGCCAGCCGTGTCTCAGTGGCTAGCACTTTTGCCTCAGAGTCGTGGGTTCAAGTCCGGGGGGGGGACGGAAGGGGGGGGCGGAGGGGACGGAAGGGGGGGGCGGAGGGGACGGCGGAGGGAGGAAACAGAGAAGCCTGCTCCGCCATTCAATATGATCATGGATGATCCTCTATCTCAATACCATATTCCCGCTCTCTCCCCATACCCCTTGATGCCTTCTGTGTCTAGAAATCTATCTAGTTCCTTCTTAAATATATTCAGTGACTTAGCCTCCACAGCCTCCTGTGGTAGAGAATTCCACAGGTTCACCACCCTCTGAATGAAGAAATTTCTCCTCATCTCAGTCCTAAATGTCCTACCCCGTATCCTGAGACTGTGACCCCTCATTCTGGACCCCCCCCCCCGAGCCAGGGGAAACATCCTGCCTGCATCCAGTCTGTCTAGCCCTGTCAGAATTTTATATGTTTCAATGAGATCCCCTCTCATTCTTCTAAACTCGAGTGAATACAGGCCGAGTCGACCCAATCTCTCCTCATTCGACAATCCTGCCATCCCAGGGATCAGTCTGGTGAACCTTCGCTGCACTCCCTCTATGGCAAGTATATCCTTTCTTAGGTAAGGAGACCAAAAGTGTACACAATACTCCAGGTGTGGTCTCACCAAGGCCCTGTATAACAGCAGTAAGACATCCCTGTTCCTGTACTCAAATCCTCTTGCAATGAAGGTCAACATACCATTTGCCTTCCTAACTGCTTGCTGCACCTGCATGTTTGCTTTCAGTGACTGGTGTACAAGGACACCCAGGTCCCTTTGTACATCAACATTTCCCAATCTATCACCATTTAAATAATTCTCTGCCTTTCTACTTTTCCTTCCGAAGTGGATAACTTCACATTTATCCACATTATACTGCATCCCATGTATTTGCCCACTCACTCAACTTGTCTAAATCGCCTTGAAGCCTCTTTGCATCCTCCTCACAACTCATGATCCCACCTAGTTTTGTGTCGTCAGCAAACTTGGAAATATTACATTTGGTTCCCTCATCCAAATCATTGAAATATATTGTGAATAGCTGGGGCCCAAGCACTGATCCCTGCGGTACCCCACTAGTCACTGCCTGCCACCCCGAAAAAGACCCATTTATTCCTACTCTCTGTTTCCTGTCTGTTAACCAATTCTCAATCCATGCCAGTATATTACCCCCAATCCCATGTGCTTTAATTTTGCACATTAATCTCTTATGTGGGACTTTATCAAAGGCCTTCTGAAAATCCAAATAAACCACATCCACTGGTTCTCCCTTATCTATTCTACCAGTTACACCCTCAAAAAACTCCAGTAGGTTTGTCAAACACAATTTCCCTTTCATAAATCCATGTCGACTTTGTCTAATCCCGTTGATATTTTCTAAGTGTCCTGTTATCACATCCTTTATAATAGAATCTAGCATTTTCCCTACTACTGATGTTAGGCTAACCGGTCTGTGGTTCCCTGTTTTCTCTCCCTCCTTTTTTAAATAGTGGGGTTACATTTGCCACCCTCCGATCTGCAGGAACTGTTCCATAATCTATAGAATTTTAGAAGATGACAACTAATGCATCCACTATTTCCATGGCTACCTCTTTTAATACTCTGGGATGCAGATTATCAGGCCCTGGGGATTTATCGGCTTTCAGTCTCATTAATTTCTCCAGCACTATTTTTTCACGAATACTAATTTCCTTTAATTCCTCCTTCTCACTAGTCCCTTGGTTCCCTAGCATTTCTGGGAAGTTATTTGTGTTCTCTTCCGTGAAGACAGAACCAAAGTATTTGTTTAATTGCTCTGCCATTTCCCTGTTCCCCATTATAAATTCCGCTGTTTCTGACTGTAAGTCACTAATCTTTTTCTTTTTACATACTTGTAGAAGCTTTTACAGTCCACTTTTATCTCCCTGACAAGTTTACTCTCATACTCTATTTTTCCCCTCAATCAATCTCTTGGTCCTTTTTTGCTGAATTCTGAACTGCTCCCAATCCTCAGTCTTGCTACTTTTTCTGGCAACTTTATATGACTCCTCTTTGGATCTAATACTATCCTTAATTTCTTTCGTTAGCCATGGCTGGGCCGCTTTTCCTTTTGTGTTTTTTGTGTCGGGGAAGGCGAGAGTCGGAGGAATGAGGGGAATGGGCCTGGAGGAGCTTGCAGAGGTTGGTAGATGAGGCAGAGTGTTAATAGTATTCAGGTGGCGCGTATCAATTGGGGACTCTCTTGTATCCATTTATACGAGAGCTGATCTCGGGTGTGGAGTGGTGTGATGTGGATCTCTGAGAATAAAGGCTTGGAAGCAACTGAAGACCAGGCTCCAGTATTCTCTCCTTCACCACCGGGCTCTCCAGTTTATAACACCGAGGAGGGATGTACAAACTAGGGCAAGGATTTTAAATTTGCTGCGTTGACATAGGTTTCAATGGAAAAAAAAAATCAGTCCCGACTGCACCCTCAACCAGCAGTTAAGATCACCTGCCCTGTTTATCCAGTTTGATCAAGCAGATAAAAGGCAGAAAAGGACTTGTATTTATACAGCACCTTATCCCCTCTCGCATAAACGTCCCACAGCGATTCACACAATGGGTGACTTTTGGAGTGCAATCACCCATTGTGTTGTAGGCAAACGTGGCAGCATTTCTGCACCCAAAGCCTCACAAACAGCCTTGGGGATAATCAGTTTGCTCCACAGCGTACCACGCACTAAATCACATCAGGCTTTTCATTGTTTTGTTTGCTGAAATAGCGCATTTGGTACAGTTAACGTAATTTCTTGTCGGCCGCGGCTCAGCGGGCAGCACCCTCCCCTTTGAGTCACAGGGTCGTGGGTTCAAGTCCCACTCCAGGGACTTGAGCACGCAATCTAGGCCGACGCCCCCAGTGCAGTACCGAGGGGGTGCTGCGCTGTCGGAGGGGCCGTCCTTTCGGATGAGACGTCGAAACCGAGGTGTTCCGTCTGCCCCTCTCAGGTGGACGTAACAGATCCCACGGCCGCTATTTCGAAGAGCCGGGGAGTTCTTCCAGGCGTCCGGGTCGATATTTATTCCTCAAATCGACATCACTAAAACAGACTGTCTGGTCACTCGCCCAGAAATTGCTGGCCAAATAACGGCAGGTTCACAGTGCCTGTCATTATTAGTGCGTTAAAACATACCCAGCATTTTGAGGAGAGGAAATGATTCTCCACAAATTGCTGGACGATATGTACCGTTAGCCTCACAAAAAAAACAAACAAAGAGATTGCCACTGAAGGCCATCCCGTGTCAGGAAATTGCTGGATTTACACCGTGAATGTAAATTAATTTCACCGCTGCCATTTTGGGCCGGGAAATTCATGTGATGAGGAGCCTGTTGATGACATGATTTATGGTCCTGACATGACACCCAACCTTGGAGGCCCAGGAAGGGAACAATTAAACTGTGTAGTCTCACTCCCACAGGCAGTGAATGGTTCCTGGAGGGTGTTCCATTTTGTGTCTCTCCGACCGTCCCCATTCCTGTTAGCATCAGACGGCAATCATTTTCAGGATACAAAGCTGTTTCGACACTAGGAAATGCAAATTAGGGATAGATTTCTTTCAGAAAACAACAACATTTTGGGGATGCGGTATACGAGTAAATGCGATTATCCCACATCGCTGTTTGTGGGATCTTCCTGTGTACAAATTGGCTGCCACATTTCAAAAGTGACTACACTTCAAAAAGTACTTCATTGGCTGCAAGGCGCTTTGGGACATCCTGAGGTCGTGAAAGGCGCTATAGAAATGCAAGTCTTTCTTTACTTTTTAATTTGAGACATGACCTATGGTAAGTGTAGCAGGCTGGGGAGGAACAGGTGGGACTTTGGACCATTCCCAAATCTCTCCCCCACTGGGGGTTTCCCCTCACCTCGTGTCTGGGTCTGTTGGAGACTGATTGCCGTGATTGGTCAACACCTCCGTTATCGTCGTATCACGGGACCACCCGGGCGGTAGAGGGCGAACGAGACGGACCGTGGGCTTTTCCCGTCTCGAGATTCCTATGTTCCAGTTCCACTATTCCTGATCATGATGGACGGGGCCACTGGTTTAAATACTTCAAGGGTCAAGAATGTGTGTACATTTCGCACACCTACCCTGCCATTCACTCATTAACTTCTCAAGGACCAATACAACAATTCCCAAACACAACAGGGTCACAATGTCCTCCTATTCTAATTGTTCTCTTCAATCTTTTTCTTACATTTTCTTTCCGTCTCTTTTTGATCTCTCTCTCTCTCTCTTAATCTGCTCTCTTTTTTTCCCTCTTTCTAATCTAATATGACTCTAATTCACCCTATCTCCTTCTCCGTCATTCACTCGGTTTCTTTCTCTATCCCAGGAACAGGAGGAGGCCATTCAGCCCCTCCAGCCTGTTCCGCCAATCGACGAGATCGTGGCTTGTCCGTATCTTAACTCCATCTTCCCTCCGTGGTTCCGTCGGCTTTAATACCCCTTACCCAACAAAAACCTATCAACCCCAATTCCTTTTCTTTCATTGGTTAAGGAGACAGGTCACTGGGAACGATGTTCAGGAGGTCCCCGACGCGATGCGGCCTGCACCGTGTCCTTATCACTTCGCATTTCCAGCGCAATTATACTGCGATCCGAAGGGAGAGGTTAAAAAGTCCGACTCACGTCACTCGCCGCAAGATGCGCCATTCTAGCGACTCCTGGTCGTTTCTCTCATTGCTGTTTGTGGGATCTTGCTTTGCGCAAATTGGCTGCCGCGTTTCCTACATTACAACAGTGACTACGCTTCAGAAAGTACTTCGTTGGCTGTAAATCACTTTGGGACATCCTGAGGTCATGAAAAGTGCTGGGTATAAACGATAGACTGTCGTTCTTTTCTTCAATGTATTTTTGGTGATACGGCAGGATGAATATTGACCAGGACACCAGGGAGGTAGTGACCGTGGGATCTTTTACGTCCAGCTGAGGGCAGAGGGGGCCTCAGTTTAACGTCTCATCCGCAAAATGGCCCCTCCGACAGCGCTGGCCCGCCGACAGCGCGGCGCCCCCTCAGCGCTGGCCCTCCGACAGCGCGGCGCCCCCTCAGCGCTGGCCCTCCGACAGCGCGGCGCCCCCTCAGCGCTGGCCCTCCGACAGCGCGGCGCCCCCTCAGCGCTGGCCCTCCGACAGCGCGGCGCCCCCTCAGCGCTGGCCCTCCGACAGCGCGGCGCCCCCTCAGCGCTGGCCCTCCGACAGCGCGGCGCCCCCTCAGCGCTGGCCCTCCGACAGCGCGGCGCCCCCTCAGCGCTGGCCCTCCGACAGCGCGGCGCCCCCTCAGCGCTGGCCCTCCGACAGCGCGGCGCCCCCTCAGCGCTGGCCCTCCGACAGCGCGGCGCCCCCTCAGCGCTGGCCCTCCGACAGCGCGGCGCCCCCTCAGCGCTGGCCCTCCGACAGCGCGGCGCCCCCTCAGCGCTGGCCCTCCGACAGCGCGGCGCCCCCTCAGCGCTGGCCCTCCGACAGCGCGGCGCCCCCTCAGCGCTGGCCCTCCGACAGCGCGGCGCCCCCTCAGCGCTGCACCGGGAGTGTCGGCCTGGATTACGCGCTAAGTCTGGCGGTGAAAGCATTGAACCGAATGTGCTACCGCAAAAGGAACTGGATAGATTGCCGGTTTCAGACTGAGTCAAGGCGATAAGAAATAAGAGGCAGCACGTAGGGAATGGGGGCCCACACGGAGGAGGGGTCACACCAGGGGGAGGGCAGATGGGGGGGCACTACCCGGGCCCACACGGAGGGGGGCATACCGAGGGGGTGCACACAGGGGCGTGAGGGGGGCTCACGGAGTGGGGGGGGCATACAGGGCCGTACACGGAGAGGGTCATACAGGGGAGTGGAGAGGCGCAAACAGAGGGGGGCACACACACAGAGGGGGACGGAGGGGGCGCACAGGAGGCAGATGGAGAGGGCACTGTCCAGCGTGACACTGCGCCACACAGGGAGCCACTGCCATTTCCTTTCTACCTTAATTTTATGGGTGTTGGCCGTGGTTCAGTGGGTAGCACTCTGAGTCAGAAGGTCGTGGGCTCAAGTCGCCACTCCAGAGACTTGACCAGGCTGACACTCGCAGTGCAGTACTGAGGGAGTGCCGCACTGTCGGAGGCGCCGCACTGTCGGAGGCGCCGCACTGTCGGAGGCGCCGTCCTCCAGATGAGATGTTAAACCGAGGCCCTGTCTGCCCTCTCAGGTGGATGTAAAAGATCCCACCGTCACTATTTCGAAGAAGAGCAGGGGGAGTTCTCCCCGGTGTCCTGGGCCAATATTTATCCCTCAACCAACATCACTGAAACTGATCATCTGGTCATTTACCACGTTGCTGTTTGTGGGGCCTTGCTGTGCGCAAACCGAGGCCCCGTCTGCCCTCTCAGGTGGACGTAAAAGATCCCATGGTGCTGTTTGAAGAGCAGGGGAGTTCTCCCCGGTGTCCTGGCCAATATTTATCCCTCAACCAACATCATTAAAACAGATTATCTGGTCATTATCTAAATACTGTTTGTTTGTGGGATCTTGCTGTGCGCAAATTGGCTGCCACATTTCCTACGTTACAACAGTGACTATATTTCAAAAGTATTTCACTGGCTGTAAAGCCCTTTTGGGATGTCCTGAGGTTGTGAAAGGAGCTGTAGAAATGCAAGTACAGTGAATGAATTGGCTCCGAAGTGTTTTGTCACTAGTTTAAGGCACCATAACCAGTTGGAAATTCTTTTTATACTGAATTGCTCCGTACATCAATAAACAGAGGGTGTTTAAAGGTGACAATTACCCAGTGACATTATCAGACACTCCATCACCAGAGAGAGGAGAGCAATAAAGGCACGAGTCTCTCACCTTCGATGTAGTTACTTTCCATTCTACCTCATCACCTCCCAGAGTATTCCCGCTCTGTGGCTCTCTCTCGGTTCAGCGCGAAGTTCCGATCAAATTAATTCTCCAGGCGTTGAATTCTGCTTTCTGTGACTCTCGATCGAGGCCGCTCTTGAATCCCGGATTTCTGCAGCACTCACTCACTCACTCAGCCGCTCAGTAATTTGAAATGCTGGGCCCACAGCAGAAGAATCCACATTACCCGAGGCAGGACACTCCTTCCTTCCTCTCTGTGAGGGAAACCACTTCCAATTGTCGTCAAACGGAGCTCCGTCTTCTGGTTACGAGTCTCTCCTCAACCTGACCAGAACGGAAAAACACACAGAAAGGCTTCACCCAATTCTGACTGCTCCTCTCCCAGTTTTCGCACAGAATGCAGTCCCATTTTCTTGCCTGTATCTGTCTGCCTGCCTCTCCCACACAGACGGTGAATGTCAGCACTGCTTCTACTCCCGAGATCTGAAGCCTCGGTCCAATTAGTCTCTCGATTCACAAAGCTCTCGATTCATCTCGCTGCGCGTGGGCTTTCCCCATTTAGATTTCTCTCTCTCTGTGTGTGTGTGTGCACGGTTCTCTGTCTCTCTGCGTAACAATACCCTCCCCGTCCACGTCCCACCCTCTTACTCTGCGCACACCCCTATACCTCTCTGTCTGCATAACAATCCCTCTCTGTTGCTCCCCCCAGTCTCAGTCCCTCTGTCTCTCCCAGCCCTTTGTGTGCCAGTGTACTTACTGTACCCGCACCTGTTGTCAGCATTGCTCTCCGGACCTACCTACACCTCTCTCTCTCTCTCTCTGCCCCTTCCTGCCTCTCTGTCTCTCCCCCTGCCTGCCTGTCTGTCTGTCCCTCCCTCCGTCCGTCTCCAGGAACTTCCCTTCCTGGCCCCCATGTTATCTGATATTGATAATGGTTCCCTCTCCTCAGGTACTGTCCCCCTCCCCTTCAAATCTGCCGTCATCACCCCCCCTCCTCAAAAAACCCACCATTGACCCCTCTGCCCTTCCAAACTACCGCCCCATTCCCAACCTCCCTTTCCTCTCCAAAGTCCTTGAACGTGTCGTCGCCTCCCAAATCCGTGCCCACCTCTCCCGCAACTCCATGTTTGAATCCCTCCAATCGGGTTTCCGCCCCTGCCACAGTACTGAAACAGCCCCTATCACAGTCACAAATGACATCCCGTGTGACCATGACCGTGGTAAACGATCCCTCCTCATCCTTCTCCACCTCCAGCTAAATACTGGGAAGACCGAAGCCGTTGTCTTTGTTCCCCACCACAAACTCCGTTCCCTCGGCCACCGTCTCCATCCCTCTCCCTGGCCACTGTCTGAGGCTGAACCAGACCGTTCACAACCTTGGTGTCCTGTTTGACCCTGAGATGAGCTTCCGACCACACATCCTCTCCATCACCAAGACTGTCTACATCCACCTCCGTAACATCGCCCGTCTCCGCCCCTGCCTCAGCTCATCTGCTGCAGAAACCCTCATCCGTGCCTTTGTTCCCCCAGGCTGGACTATTCCAATGGTCTCCTGGCCGGCCTCCCATCTTCCACCCTCTATAAACTTGAACTCATCCAAAACTCTGCTGCCCGTATCCTAACTCGCACCACGTCCCGTTCACCTCCGTCTCTATGCGTGTGTCTGTCTGTGCATCTGTGGTGTGTGAAGTCTCTTTCTATATCTCTTGTGTTTATGTGTGTGTCTGTCTCTATATATATTAAATACATCTCACTCTCTCTCTCGCTGTCTGTGTTCCTGTCTGTCTCTCTCGCTCTCTGTGTCTGTGTTCCTGTCTCTCTCTCGCTCTGTCTGTGTCTGTGTTCCTGTCTCTCTCTCTCTCTGTGTCTGTCTGTGTCCTTGTCTCTCTCTCTCTCTGTGTCTGTCTCTGTCCTTGTCTCTCTCTCTCTCTCTGTGTCCTTGTCTCTCTCTGTCTGTCTGTCTGTGTCCTTGTCTCTCTCTGTCTGTCTGTCTGTCTCCTTGTCTCTCTCTGTCTGTCTGTCTCCTTGTCTCTCTCTGTCTGTCTGTCTCCTTGTCTCTCTCTCTCTCTGTCTGTCTGTCTCCTTGTCTCTCTCTCTCTCTGTCTGTCTGTCTCCTTGTCTCTCTCTCTCTGTGTCTGTCTCTGTCCTTGTCTCTCTCTCTCTCTGTGTCCTTGTCTCTCTCTGTCTGTCTGTGTCCTTGTCTCTCTCTCTCTGTCTGTCTGTCTGTCTCCTTGTCTCTCTCTGTCTGTCTGTCTCCTTGTCTCTCTCTCTGTCTGTCTGTCTCCTTGTCTCTCTCTCTCTCTGTCTGTCTGTCTCCTTGCCTCTCTCTCTCTCTCTGTCTGTCTCCTTGCCTCTCTCTCTCTCTCTGTCTGTCTCCTTGTCTCTCTCTCTCTCTGTCTGTCTGTCTCCTTGTCTCTCTCTCTCTGTGTCTGTCTCTGTCCTTGTCTCTCTCTCTCTCTCTGTGTCCTTGTCTCTCTCTGTCTGTCTGTGTCCTTGTCTCTCTCTGTCTGTCTGTCTCCTTGTCTCTCTCTGTCTGTCTGTCTCCTTGTCTCTCTCTCTCTGTGTCTGTCTGTCTCCTTGTCTCTCTCTCTCTCTGTCTGTCTGTCTCCTTGTCTCTCTCTCTCTGTGTCTGTCTCTGTCCTTGTCTCTCTCTCTCTCTGTGTCCTTGTCTCTCTCTGTCTGTCTGTGTCCTTGTCTCTCTCTGTCTGTCTGTGTCCTTGTCTCTCTCTGTCTGTCTGTCTGTCTCCTTGTCTCTCTCTGTCTGTCTGTCTCCTTGTCTCTCTCTCTGTCTGTCTGTCTCCTTGTCTCTCTCTCTCTCTGTCTGTCTGTCTCCTTGCCTCTCTCTCTCTCTCTGTCTGTCTCCTTGCCTCTCTCTCTCTCTCTGTCTGTCTCCTTGTCTCTCTCTCTCTCTGTCTGTCTGTCTCCTTGTCTCTCTCTCTCTGTGTCTGTCTCTGTCCTTGTCTCTCTCTCTCTCTCTGTGTCCTTGTCTCTCTCTGTCTGTCTGTGTCCTTGTCTCTCTCTGTCTGTCTGTCTCCTTGTCTCTCTCTGTCTGTCTGTCTCCTTGTCTCTCTCTCTCTCTCTGTCTGTCTGTCTCCTTGTCTCTCTCTCTCTCTGTCTGTCTGTCTCCTTGTCTCTCTCTCTCTCTGTCTGTCTGTCTCCTTGCCTCTCTCTCTCTCTCTGTGTCCTTGTCTCTCTCTCTCTCTCTCTGTGTCCTTGTCTCTCTCTCTCGCTGTTTGTGTCCTTGTCTCTCTCTCTCGCTGTCTGTGTCCTTGTCTCTCTCTCTCTGTGTCTGTCTCTGTCCTTGTCTCTCTCTCTCTCTCTGTGTCCTTGTCTCTCTCTGTCTGTCTGTGTCCTTGTCTCTCTCTGTCTGTCTGTCTGTCTCCTTGTCTCTCTCTGTCTGTCTGTCTCCTTGTCTCTCTCTCTCTCTGTCTGTCTGTCTCCTTGTCTCTCTCTCTCTCTGTCTGTCTGTCTCCTTGTCTCTCTCTCTCTCTGTCTGTCTGTCTCCTTGTCTCTCTCTCTCTCTGTCTGTCTGTCTGTCTCCTTGTCTCTCTCTCTCTCTGTCTATCTGTCTCCTTGTCTCTCTCTCTCTGTGTCTGTCTCTGTCCTTGTCTCTCTCTCTCTCTCTGTGTGTCCTTGTCTCTCTCTGTCTGTCTGTGTCCTTGTCTCTCTGTCTGTCTGTCTGTCTCCTTGTCTCTCTCTGTCTGTCTGTCTCCTTGTCTCTCTCTCTCTCTCTCTCTGTGTCCTTGTCTCTCTCTGTCTGTCTGTGTCCTTGTCTCTCTCTGTCTGTCTCCTTGTCTCTCTCTGTCTGTCTGTCTCCTTGTCTCTCTCTCTCTGTCTGTGTCTCCTTGTCTCTCTCTCTCTCTGTCTGTCTGTCTCCTTGTCTCTCTCTCTCTCTGTCTGTCTGTCTCCTTGTCTCTCTCTCTCTCTCTGTCTGTCTGTCTCCTTGTCTCTCTCTCTGTCTGTCTGTCTGTCTCCTTGTCTCTCTCTCTCTCTGTCTGTCTGTCTCCTTGTCTCTCTCTCTCTCTGTCTGTCTGTCTCCTTGTCTCTCTCTCTCTCTGTCTGTCAGTCTGTCTCCTTGCCTCTCTCTCTCTGTCTGTCTGTCTGTCTCCTTGTCTCTCTCTCTCTCTGTCTATCTGTCTCCTTGTCTCTCTCTCTCTGTGTCTGTCTCTGTCCTTGTCTCTCTCTCTCTCTCTGTGTGTCCTTGTCTCTCTCTGTCTGTCTGTGTCCTTGTCTCTCTGTCTGTCTGTCTGTCTGTCTCCTTGTCTCTCTCTGTCTGTCTGTCTCCTTGTCTCTCTCTCTCTCTCTCTCTGTGTCCTTGTCTCTCTCTGTCTGTCTGTGTCCTTGTCTCTCTCTGTCTGTCTCCTTGTCTCTCTCTGTCTGTCTGTCTCCTTGTCTCTCTCTCTCTGTCTGTGTCTCCTTGTCTCTCTCTCTCT